>NC_048238.1:4099105-4262113 GCF_002007445.2 Ailuropoda melanoleuca | reverse complement strand
TGGAGAGGATGTGGAGAAAGGGGATCCCTTCTACATTGTTGGTGGGCATGCAAGTTGGTACAGCCACTCTGGAGAACATTGTGGAGGTCCCTTAAAAAGTTAAAGNCTTAAAAAGTTAAAAATTGAACTACCCTATGACCCAGCCATTGCACTACTGGGTGTTTACCCCAAAGATACAGACGTAGTAAAGAGAAGGGCCATATGCACCCCAATGTTCATAGCTGCATTGTCCACAATAGCCAAATCATGGAAGGAGCCGAGATGCCCTTCAACAGATGACTGGATTAAGAAGCTGTGGTCCATATATACAATGGAATATTACTCAGCTATCAGAAAGAACGAATTCTCAACATTTGCTGCAACATGGACGGCACTGGAGGAGATAATGCTAAGTGAAATAAGTCAAGCAGAGAAAGACAATTATCATATGATTTCTCTCATCTATGGAACATAAGAACTAGGATGATCGGTAGGGGAAGAAGGAGATAAAGAAAGGGGGGGTAATCAGAAGGGGGAATGAAACATGAGAGACTATGGACTATGAGAAACAAACTGAGGGCCTCAGAGGGGAGGGGGGTGGGGAAATGGGATAGACCGGTGATGGGTAGTAAGGAGGGCACGTATTGCATGGTGCACTGGGCATTATACGCAACTAATGAATCATCGAACTTTACATCGGAAACGGAGAATGTGCTATATGATGACTAACATAATATAATAAAAAAATCATTAAGTAAATAAATAAATAAATAAGAAGGACTAGTCCTGTGTCTTCCTGTCCTTCCTTACAGTCTTGCTTTCTCTCTCTCTTTCTCTTCCTGTATCCATCATCTCTTCATCTCTCCATCTTACTCTGCTTTAGACTACCCCATACACCCACAGGCGTGCTATAATCCAGAGAGAGTTGGATGCTGCAGTCATTCACACAGATATAAACTACAAAATATAACTTGTTACACAGTGAATTCTTTTTAAAATTTATTTATTTATTTATTTGTCAAAGAGAGAGTGCACACAAACAGGGGGAGCAGCAGGCAGAGGGAAAAGCAGACTCCCCACTGAGCAGGGAGCCCTATGTGAGGCTCGATCCCAGGACCCCAGGATCACGACCTGAGCTGAAGGCAGATGCTTAACCGACTGAGCCACCCAGGAGTCCCTACAGTGAATTATTTACTCAATTCTGTGGCCATTAGTGTGGATGTCGAGATAATTTGTGGAAACCCACTAAATAAAAAAATTAAAGGCACAGTAAGATATTTTACCGTATTAGCCAGGAAACTTTTGATCTTTCCTTTTCTTTATTCTTCCTGATCACATAGTTTGACTGTCCTTAGGTAATAATTTAAGTCCAAAATTTCAGTCATAATGAAAGGACTTGCCAAGAAACACTTGCTCATAAACACACGAGTACACACACACACACACATTCTGAACTAATTAAAACAAAACTATTTTCAATTTCTACGCCTCAGGCATCTCTAATGGTATAAAAGGTGTCACAATGGATGGAATAATGGTCTTCCATTCAGGGCCTTCTTACGGTCCAGGAGGCCCACACTCTTGCAATGCATATGACCTTGGTTTTGGATTTCTAATGGTGTTGAATCAGTGTACTTCAGTTCTTTTCAGGGAGGTTATGGTAGCAATTAACTTCACAATTCACATGGTCAAGATGACTCACAGTTGAAAACTCCTGAGTTGTCTGAAGATCAATTTTTCTTTTTGGATTGCACTAGAGAGTCTGAAAGCAGCCGTGAAACAGGATGGTGTGAATAGCAAAGGTCTAATTTCCAGGGAGGAGACTCACCCTTGGAGAGTTTCTCACCCCGTTTTCCCTCTGGGTACTGAGTGTCAGTACATCTCAGTTTTTGACATTTTATAGGCTCTGTTATACCTCTCCATAATTGTTATTATTTATTCAAGACATCATATTTTAAAAATGTGGGCAGAGAATTCTTCTTGACTCTTGCATTTCTGCATGTAGGAGAAACAGACATCCTGATAGGTTTCCTTCTGGATGATCTTTCAAGGATATTTGTGTCACTAACAACCTTGGAAGACAGACATGGTGTCCTCCTCTCAAGCAAGGAGCCAGTTTGCTTACTCACCATGACTTATTAGTAGAGATAACAACTTCTGTGAGAGGAAGGATCAGAGAGGCTGACCACCCATTATAAGTATTCAGGTCAGGTTCCCCAAGTGCAGGATCTTCTCCTACAACACTGTCTACTGTGCGTGCACCTGCCCTGGGGGATGCCAGCCGCCATGTTGTGAGGAAACCCTATGGCAAGAGAGAGAGAAGCCCGGGAAACAAGAGAGCAAGGCTTACCTACAACCACCTGAGTGAGCCACAGACGGGACGGCAGCCCTGACCAACAGATGGGCTGCAAGCCCGTCAGATACCTTGAGCCAGAGAAATGCAGCCAAGCCACACCTGGACTGTTGACTTACAGAAGCTGTAAGATAATCAACGTGTGATGTTTTTGTTGGCTACATTTGGGGATGATTTGTCACACAGCAGTAACGAAATAATGCAAACCAAGACGAGTGCCTAGAACATGAGAGGGGTTCATTAATGAACAAGTAAAAGAAGATACACGTCTCTAGTTTCATGGACGTGGTCCTCCTGGCTACCAGTGGGCTCTCTGATTCTTAGAGATGGCATTATGGTTCTCAGATGGCCTGGACAATGGAGCTGGCTCTTTATCTATCTATCTATCATCTATCTATCTATCTATCTATCTATCTATCTATCTATCTATCTATCATCTATCTATCTACCTACCTTTCCATCCATCCATCCATCCATCTATCATATCTATCTATCCATCTATCTATCATCTACCCTTCCATCCGTCCATCCATCCATCTATCCTTCCATCCATCCAACCATCATATCTGTGTACCTACCTGTCCATCCATCTATCCATCCACCTATCCATCATCAATCTATGCATCAAAGAAATGAAGGGACAAGTCAGAAGAAGCCTCCCTACATGAGCCTACAGCCAATCCTAGACATATAGCTGAGATGGAGGACATGCGATTCACCAGAAATCCTCTTGAACAGGATTGGCTGTTTGGGGGTTGCCATCTTGTAAGCCTACTGTGGATGGCCAACACCACCTCCTTGGGAATAAATGAACAAACTTCTCAGGAATAAATAAATAATCCTTACTCTGGAGGGAGATGCTGATTAGCTTCTAGGTTTCCTATTTCTGAGTGGGGTATGCAAAACTGGGTATGCTGAGACCTTCTTCTAAATACATGTTTGCAGGGGCATCTGGGTGGCTCAGTNCAAGCAGGGGGAGTGGGAGAGGAAGAAGCAGGCTCCCAGCAGAGGAGCCTGACGTGGGGCTCGATCCCGTAACGCCGGGATCACGCCCTGAGCCGAAGGCAGACGCTTAACCGCTGTGCCACCCAGGCGCCCCATAGGTTTCCTATTTCTGAGTGGGGTATGCAAAACTGGGTATGCTGAGACCTTCTAAATACATGTTGCAGGGGCATCTGGGTGGCTCAGTTGGTAGTGTCTGCCTTTGGGCTCAGGTCATGATCCCAGGGTCCTGGGATCGAGACCTGCGTCAAGCTCCCTGCTCTGCGGGGAGTTTGCTTCTCCCTCTGCTGCTCCCTGCTCATTCTCTCTCTCTCAAATAAATAATAAATGAAATATTTAAAAAAATAAATAAATACATGTTTCAGAGAACGTCCAAGTACCTGCCTGCAACCCCCACTTGTCAGACCCCTCTGCAATGTCCACAGTCCCCTGCGTGGTTCCGAAGCCAGGTACTTCTCTTCCCGTGGAAGGGAATCCAAACTAGTACTGTGGTGATCCACCCTCTTCCTATTATTTTTAATAATTTATTTTTTCCCAACAAATGTATCCCCTAATGACAATTTTCAAATATACAAAAAACTTGAAGGAATTCTCCATTGAACAGCTATGTTCCTGCCACACAGATGCTACCATCAACTAATTATTATTCTACCATTAGCTAATTACCATTAACTGAAATTAGCATCTCTCTGGATGTATTAGTTTCCTATCACTGGTTTAATAAATCACCACACTCTTAGTGGTTAAGTGACATCAATCGAGTACCTTACTGTTCTGGAGGTCAGAAGTCTGAGGAAGGAATCTTCTGCACAGTGTTGGCAGTGCTGTATTTTTTCTGGAGCCATAAGGAAGCATCCATGTCCTTGCCTTTCCAGCTTCTAGAAGCAGCCATATTCCATGTTCTTAACTTCTCCCTGTGTGCAATCTTGCTTGTGTCCCTTTCTTTCCACAGATGTTGATCCTGATAAACCTCGTGCTTATAAATCACCTTCTTAATCGGCTTCCTGCAGAACCCAACCCTAGACACCACGCTCTGTCAAAGTGCGAGGAGCACAGTGTCTCACACCCAACTCGTGAAAATCTAAAATTAGGTTCTGGAAGAACTCAAAGATATTTATAGTAAAAAAATAGAAAGAAAGAAAGAAGAAAGAAAGAAAGAAAGAAAGAAAGAAAGAAAGAAAGAAAGAAAGAAGAGAAAAAGGAAGAAAAGAGAGAAAAAGAAAGAAAGAAAGAAAGAAAGAAAGAAAGAAAGAAAAAGAAAGAAAGAAGAAAGAAAGAAAAGAAAGAAAGAAAAAAGAAGGAGAAAGAGAAAGGAAGGAAGCAGGGAGGGAAGGGGGAGGGAAGGAAGGAACGGAGGAAGGAATGAAGGAAGGAGAAGGGAGGGGAAGGAAGGAAGGAAGGAAGGGAGCTACCCTTCATTAAGTAGGATGTTGGGACAAGTCTGTCTTTTCCAAATGGTGCGCCAGTGTGAATGAGTCTTTTCCAGGGTGACTTGCTTTTCTAAGGCCATGAGTTTCAGTCCACATTTACACATTCAGGTGTTAGCTGGCATTTTCCATTTGAGGGTGAAAAGAAGGATATCTTTGAGCTGAACTCTCAATTTAAGTAAGTTTTTCTTTTCATTTCTTTCTTTAAGCAATAATAGAATTTCTCAGGGGGTCGTTTGCTATTAATCTGAAACTAGCTTCACCAGGACCAAGTCAAAATGATTAAAACCAGTGATTATCTCCAGTCACTTTTTTGGTAAATGGAGAGGACCATTGAAACTTTCTATTCACATACCAGAAAGAAAGTAAAAACCAAATTGCTTACTGAAAGCTCGCACTATCTATCCATCTATCTACCCATCCATCCATCTGTCCATCCATCCAATAATCTGTCCATTCTACTATCTATATATGCATCTATCCATCATCAATCTATGCATCAACTATTTATTATCTATCATCTACCTACCTACCAAATTATTACCTACCTACCAAATTATTAATCACTTATTTATCATCTACCTACCTATCATCTGTTTATCTGTATATCGTCTCTCTATCTATCTACCCATCATTGTTAAACACACAAAAAGCCTACCAGACCTCCTGATTCTTTTCCTCCCCTCACATTCCATATACAATCTATTATGAGGTCTCACTGGCCCTATCCATGTTCTGTTTGGCTACTGCTGCCATGGTAGCCCAGACAGCCTTGAGCTCTCATTTCTACACCACTGTGCTAGTCTGTCTCTTGCTGCTTCCCCTCATGCTTCCCTCACTACTATATGTTCACACTGCAGATGGAATGATTTTTGGCAAAAACACATCTCAGCCGAACGCCCTCCAAAGCCTTCCCATTAAGCTGAGGATAACACGCAAAGTCGTTCCCAAGACCCTAAGGCTCCAAGTGGCTCTGCTTCCTACTCCCTCCCCTCTTTGCTTACTAGTCTCTAACTAGTCCTTTCTTCTGTCCTATTAAGTGACAAGCCCACTTCCCCAGGCTTTGCATCTTCCTGGCCCATCATCATGAGGACAGTCCCAGTGTCATCTCTGCTGGGGAAACGTCCCTGACCACTTGTTGAGAATATCAGCTCTACCAGCCAACTCAGAATCACTCTTAATCTCCTGGGACATGGTGATTATCCCATCTCTTTGTTTCAAATTCTCCAGCACACAAATCAGCATGGGGACGTAATTATTTTGCTCATACCTGTTTATTATAGGCTTCATGCAAGTGACATTACCTGTCCTCAACACTGTCCTCTGCCTGCCCTTAGAACATCTATCAACATATAGTTGTGCTCACCAAATATTTATTGAATGTAGGTTTAGTTCTTTTGTTATGAAATAAAATATATTTTAAAAAAACCCTGAGGTTATATACAAACTAGGTCTTATTTTCTGTAATAAGCACAGGTTTTAGGAATAAAAATGTAGGAGCCAAACTGTTAAGAAAACATTGGTCTGCTTTAAGATTCACAGATGTAACTTCTCCCAAGCTTTTGGTGGTAACTCTAAAGATAATCCTCGAGTCTAATGATTAAAATAAGTGCAAACAATTTAACTGTAAGTATATATTAAATTCAAGTATCTAAGACAATTTGTATCAAGTATCAAGGACGATTTAAAAGAAAGTCATTAATGGCCATACTGTTCCATCCTCAGCAAATAAGAAATTATGTTTTCACTTTGGGGCTGAGGTTATTATGCTATAAACACTAGGAAACTGTGTAAAAGAGTTTCAGGGAAAAGTCATTACCTACAGTTACATAAAGGATTGCGTAGGGGAAGAAAAATAATTTTCCTTCTACCCTTTTCTTCTGAGACCCCAGTAATAAAAGACAGGTTAACAAGAGAAAAACAGACAGACGTTTATGAACACGTCTACCTCCTGTGTACGTGGGGGATCCCCAGGAAAAATGGGTAACTCAAAGAAGTGGCTTTAGAGTTTAGAATCTGAATAGGGGAAGGGAAGAGGCATGTAGGCAGGGAGTGCGAATGATTTTAGGAAAGATGACTGGACCCTTGGAGAGACAGGTGGAGGTAAGGCAGTTTGTGACAGAATTTGTCTGGGGGTGGAGTTGACGTCTAATGTCTCCTGTGACCGGATACCGTCTTTGTGGTGGGTGACACTCCTGGGGAGGACGCTGAGAACAATTGACTTCCTTCTGAAGGTTATGTCTTTAGGCAGATGAGGGAGGTTCAGGGAGAGTCTCTTCCTCTATCTGCTGCTTTTCAAGTGGCCATAACTCACCATCATCAGTATACTTGTGGCATTTTTTGGCGTGGCGTGTTCTGCTAACTTCAGTCGTATCCATTAGATTGCTTTCAGCTGTATGCCACAGAATTAAAAAAAAAAAAAAAAACAAAACCAGTATTCCACAGCACAAAAAGCGAAACACAATAGCATAATAAGAGACCAAGCAATGGGGGATATTCTCTATAACAATGACAGAGACTTTCTAGTTCTTCCCTGGGTGTCCACCTCGATAAGGAGGTCAAAACGCAATGCATTTTGCGAGGTGACCTGATACAGGTGCTCACAGCTACAAACAGCAGACAAGCAAACCTCTCAGCTTATATTCAGCCACCAGCCCGCGGTCCAAAGGGTATGCGTTGGAGGCCGGAGCAAGCAGTTTTATGTTCTCTTGTCATGACGTACGTTTTGTTTTATTTCACGTATTCACGATTCTGACTCCGTGTTGCTTGATTCACGAATGGATTCTTGACCAGCCATGAAATCATGTCAGGTCTGTCTACCGAGGCGAAGTCGCATAAAGCAGGTAAAACCACGTGAAAGTTGACCAATGCCATGCCGACAAGCTGTTGCCGCAATCGTCTGGTGTAAATCAACCTTCGGGGGTGGGGTGGGGTGGGCTGGGGAGAGAATGCTTAAGACAGAAATGGGGAATGTGCTGGAAATGTTCATCGTGGTACAGAGGAGAAAGATGAGAAAAAAAGTGGGTTTTGAAAGGAATATAACAAGTATCTTTCTACGTAATAAGATCTAGGAGGTGGTGAGAATATTTTATAAGGTCTGAGGAACAAGACCGAGGGATTAGATGGATGTATTGAATGTGGGCTGCAGGTAAGGGGCAGTCAAGGGGACTCAGATGGGCCAGTAAGCAATGCCTAACTTTGAGAATGCATTCGATGCTTTAAGCTGGTGTGCAGAAAAGTGCAACGTACGCTCCTGTCCCATTCGGAGGTTTGTACATACAGAGACTCAAAGCATCCGAGAATGTTTGGAATGCCTCAAATCTGCACTATGACTTTTGTGAACACAAGGGTGACTGCTGTTGCAAAGAATCTAGACACAGTAATAGAAATTATTTACCCAGAGGATGTCTTGTTCTAGTTTTTTTCTTTAGTTTTTCCTCCGTCTCTCTGGGTTTTTTTCTTTCGAGACACTGCTGGGAATTCCCCCCATAGAAGCTGAGATCTATATAAGACCGGTCCACTGTCTTATACAGATGTTCCTCTTCTTGAAGTGGGACTCGTGATCTTAATAAATAAACACCTTGGGTGTGTCTCTGCTTGATGTCTGTTTCTGCTTCAAGATTTTAAACTCTAAGAGCAGGCATCAAGTACCTCTCTCTCCCTGTTGCTATGTGCCTGGATCGAGCCTTCAGTTGGGCTCATAGCAGATGATCAGTATATGGGTATTGAAGAACTGAGTGAAATGTGGAATGGTGTTGAGTTGATACTTGCATGAGCCAACAAGGAACAATACCATAAATGGAAATGGGGTCTTAGAAAGGGAGAAAGCAGTGCGCTGAGTATTCACGGACATGGTTCCATCTTGGTTCAGACCTTAAATGGCGGGTGAGATTTCAAGGGAGAGACCCTGAACATCACCCGCTGAACGTGAACCAGGTATGTTGTGCTTACATCACGCAGAACGTGCATGGAGGGAGAAGAGAAAGCGTCTCACTCCCTTGAACGAGAGATGCATACGGTGGGTAGGAAACCAGTCAAATCTGCAGGTGCCTTGCCGTCAACCCCACATCCATTTATCAGAGATGCTGCCCAGTTTGTGCTTCTGCACAAAATATCGTGCTTGTGGAGTTATTAGGGTTTTTTATTTGGTGTGTGTGGGGGTGGACGTTGTGATGAAACCATGTTACGTTCAGGCATTTGGCACGTTGCTCATTTTGTGCATCAAGGTAAGACAGAGATAGGGAAACAAAGTTTAAGCACAACTTTATAACATGAAGGAATGAAAGGGAAATTGTCTGGACAGGAAAGTCGCGTAGTGATTATTGGTTGCACGGGAACGGGTCTCAAACCTACCAGATGCGTGTGAGGTCAGGACACCTTCCTGGGGAAAACGCAGTGAAGGCTGAGGAAGTGTCGAGTTCTATGAAAATGGAAAACATCGACGACAGAAATATAATTTGTAGAGGAACGCTCAAATATGGAAACGGCAAATGTCTTGCGAACGCGTCCCTGGGTGATAGGAAATTGGCTAATGACTTTTCTCACCCATAGGTGAAGCCATTTGTTGCTTAGAGGGATTTTAAAAGAAAAGCAAAATAAAACCACAGGCAATGCAACGTAATGATTTAGTAACTTAACTTTAGTAACGTAACTTCTATCCAGGTGCCTGTACAGAAAGGACCATGTGTAAAATTAGCCAATACTGAGTGAGTGTAAAGAGAAAACCCGTTTTGAGTCTTCACTGATGGAATCAAATCAAACGAGTAACATGTCCAGGCCATCAGGTCAATTCAGAATAACCAATCGTTTTTTTGGTAAAATGTTCAAGTTGGTGGCAGAGAGGAAGGCAGTCAGTGGGATCGCAGGTGTCTCTGAGGAGGGATTTAAATTTGGTTTTTCATGGTAGTCGTGAAAGTACACTGTGGTGGGGAGACCCCTGGGTTGTGGTTACTGTTAGTACCCAGCGTGAAAACACAGACCCGCCATTCTTGAATCCTAAAGGGAACAGTCCAGCCATCTCTCACGCTCCATAAATAAGAAACCCATTCATCGCTTCAATGCCCAGTGCTCACACAATGCTCTGCTCGCAAATTCCCTCTTCTCCCAATTTTCCCACTGATGGAGTGGGGCCATTATATGTGCAGAACTCGGGACTCATGGTTCAGAAACATTACACACATGTCTTATAGCAGGAGAAGCATCCTCGAGAAATTCCCCAACCTGATAAGGTAAACTCAGATTTCCTGGCAAACCCAGCAGGCCTCTTATTCTCAAAAATGCTGCCTAATCTCTTCGCACACAGATCACAGAGGACATCTCTTCCTTCCTCTTTCCAGCGACACTCTTATCTAGGACCAGGCTGCTGTGCATGGGCTCCAATATGCCCGGGAAAGGCCAGGCCCTGGGTGGACGCCGTTACCATAGTTTTTCAGTCTTGTCAGGAATCTCAGACAGGTTTTAAAATGGCCCAGTGCTCAGACACAGAATCGTACCGTCTCAGGCGGGGTTTGTCTTAAGAGGGAAAAACAGAGAAGGAGCCCCAGGCATCTGGATTTCCATGCTGGGCAGGGACCCAGCCGCATCCAGTGTGGCCCACGTTCCCAGGAATGACCCGCACGCACATTGCTGACACCCAGCAGAGCCTGCGTTTTGTCTTAGGTGGTCCAGATGGGATGGGGTTTTATGGGGTCCAGAGAGCCGGTGTGGCGCATTGAGAAGACATAAGCCCCTTGCAAAATGACTTTCCTAAGTGTTTCCATTTGTAGGATTCAACCTGCCAGGCATTCAGAAACAACCCCTCCTACACAGTGCCTCAGCTTTGAGACAAGCAACATTTGGGCCAGGTGATTCTTGGAGTGGGAGGGTTGCTGTGTGTATTGTAAGATGTTCAGTGGCATTCCTGGCCTTGACCCCAGATGCCAGCCCTGACCTCCAGCAATTTCAAAAACCAAAGATATCCCCAGTCATTACCAAATGTCCTCTCCTTGACAGCCACTTCCCTAGAATTATTTCCCCTGGGACCTTCTGAAGGACACAAAGATGTATTGAGATGACACTTAAGGATCTCACGCCCCAGAGAGACTTAAGGGTCATCTGTGACACGTAGTGTCTGTTCCTACAACAAAAGCAAGGCAACACAAAAACCAACCCTTTAACCCCAACGGGGATTCAGAGAGGCAGGAACTTTTCCTTCTTTGGTATCAATACCTTTATCTCTCAAAATCGGGGAACAATAGCATTTGGCGGAATTGCAGTAGGCAGGGGCATTCCAAGGAAAGCACCACAGGACACCAAGTCCTCGTGTCTTAATGATCACAAAATGGGACACTGTGATCAGTGACCCACAGGCTGTTGGAGGGATATGCATCTCTCGAGAAAAAGACAAATCTGTATTAGCTAGACATCAGGCAATGCCGAACCCATAAAAGTTTGATGAATGAATGATATCTTCTCCAGTGGGTCATGCCAACATGCTTCCTTTCCTCCTGGTGGGATATGGTGTGTGTATGTGGGTGTGTGCATTTATAGTTTGATGAATGGATATTTCCTCCCATTAGTAAATAAGGTTTCCCTCCCTCCTACTTGGATTTTTGCTGTTGCTGTTGTCCTTGGTCGTGTGTGTGTCCATATGTGTGTGTGCACATCTTTGGCGGTCTGGCACATACTCCTAAGATGAGATACTTGGGGCAGGGGATGCATTTGTTATCATTAATCAAAGGAACCGCACCAATACAACAGCATGCTAGATGGGGGCTTTTCTTTCCCTTGATTTCACAGCCCCGCCATGGTGATGTGAGAAGCTACAAAGCCTTGAAGTTGAGCAGGGAGGCTGAAGGTCAGCCACGTGCAATAGGTCTGGTCCAAGGGCAGTTCAAAGGCTGGGGGTCTGAGCTTTGTATTCTGGTTGGAAGTGCAAGAACGTGGAAGTGAACCACAGGAACAATGGGCAATGATGAAAGCCACCTGGCTGACGGACTCAGCGGGTGCCCACCAGCGTAGGACCAGAGGTGTGCCCCCTACTCCCTCCTTTGTGCCCTACATAGCCATTTGGAGCTCCTGCTTCCTGCACTCTAGATTCTCGCCAGTGGGCTCCTTGCCTGCGTCGTGGTCACCTGAGTCTTCCAGGCTCACGCCAAGGGCAGGGAGGGAATGTCCCTGGAGCCCTTTGCCTTTCTCTCTGGGCACACTGAAGCTTTGCTTTCATTCCCTCTGCAGAGCACATGCTCAGAATAGCTGAAATTCCCCACATTCATAAGGAGGGTACATAATAAATTATTAGTAACACATAAAGGCCGTTCCAGAGCCTGGGAAATGGGCTTGGAGAGAGGGCTTGTGAACCCCAGCATCATAAATGAGCCCTGTTGTTGGGCGCGCCGCTGTCCCCACTTCCTGATCTTTCCTTTCTCAATGCCGTTCCTAAAAATAGCCCATAATTAGCCCCGGCCACAAAGCCCGCTCTTATGGGTGCTTAGTATATTTTAACCCCGGTGGAGTCAGTGTGCCACGCTCTGGTTCGCGTTGGTTTTCCAGTTTGATATTCAGAGAGCTAATTCATTTTGTGGCAGGCACCACTGCATTCCTGATCAGCCCCTGACAATGAACACTGTCTGCATAACAAATGTGTCTTTCTCAGGCTGCAGCAAATACAAAGTGATTAACAGGAAAGAAAGGCTGCGGCTTTCCAACCAACACCTGTTTTTATTTAACCCTGCGTGTGTCAGCTCCGCCAGAAAGCCTCTTGGTGTTTTTGTGGTTGCTGTTCTCCCTCACTCCAAGTCTAAAACCGAGGAGGTGGGGGGCGGGTCCCCTGCCACCTCGGGTACCCCTACTGCTGCTGGGCTGCTTACCCTTGAAGAGCTGCCGCCAGCATGCACGTGCAGTGATGCTCTGCTCCCCGCTTCTCACATTTACGGAAGCAGACGCATCCAAAGGGGGCTGAATCACACCTCGTGTCCCTTGCAGCAAGCCTGGAGTCACCATGTTTCTTCCAGGATGAGCGAGGTGGTCAGGTGGGTGGGGAGAGCTTGAACTCTTGAAATCCAGTCTCTTTGCGGCAACAGGCTGAGGGAGGCTTGCCCGGAGACCTGGCGTCCAGGCACAGCTAGAAGTGCATCCCTCCTACCCTGGCCGTCTCATCAGGAAATCCAGAGATAATCCCATTTGCTGTGGGAGCGTGGGTCCTGGTGCAGGTTAAGGGTGTCTTCAAGTTTCCCTTTTGTCGACTGCCCCCTCACCAAGTCCTCCCTTTGAAACTTTGGGGACAACGCCCATTTCACCGAGAAAGAGAAAAGGGAACATAAAGACAGACACCCCCCACTGCTTCCATAAGCAGTCCGAAGCACTCTGTTTTTCACAGATCCCATGCCTTCTCGTTTTGGCGCATGAAAACGTGCCAAAAGCTGCTCTGATCTGCTCCAGAATCGTCTTTTCAAAATGCATCTTTATTGCAAGAACTATCATTGATGCTGCAGGGGCCGGGTGTGCAAGTATCTTTTAAAGCTATTAAGGCAGCTCGATAGCCTATTCTTGCTGGTGGCACCTCTCAAGGTCTAGAAAGTTTCCTAATTTAGAGAGAAAGCCAAGGCTTTCCACAGGCCACTCGTGGAAATGGATAGTGTTGCGTATTTTTACCTTGGTGTCATAGTTTCCAGTGGAGTAGGGACCATGCTATGGAAGTTTGGAAAGGACAAAGCAGCATCAAGTACGCGGTCTGGCACATTACTGTATCCGTTGGCTTGCTCGTGTTTGCTTTTCTGTTTCTCTGTTAACCTCTTCTCTAAAAAGGATTTGCAGGTGACCTCCGTGAAGAGGAATATAAAAGAAATACTACAGCATAGACATGGAAAGGTCTTGGAAGCAAATAGGCTAACCGAGAATATAAAATTTTCCCCTTAACTCTGCATCAGGGTCAAAAAAAAAAAAAAAAAAGGAGGGAGAGGAAGGGAGAAGTTTTTCCTATTTTTTGTTATCAGGGAAGATGTGACAGGGCTGTTTTCCTCGTCATACCTGGGATGACCTCCAAACATATGTTTTATGTTAAGGGCGCTGGGAACTTGCTTTGGGTTCTCGATTCCTATCATCTCAAACTGGGCAGGTTGTTTTGTGTTATGGTATCTGTATACTTGATGTCACACCATCAGGAAATGAAGAGCTTTGCACATTGACTAAATATTATCGAGTTCGAGTATTCAGTTATCAGAGTCACCACATTTGTGGGGCTTATTTTTCAGTTCCTTTTTCTCATGTTTTCCCTTGTTTGGGCTTTTTGACCGTACAAACGACAGAGCAAAATTGCTGTGTATAAAAACCAGCATACAGAGGCATCTGGATGGCTCAGTCAGTTAAGCATCTTGATTTTGGCTTGGGTCATGATCTCAGGGTCGTGGGATCGAGCCCTGTGTCGGACTCCAGGCTCACTGGGGAGTCTGCTTGAGGTTCTGGCCCTCTGCCCATCCCCTTTCATGCCCGTACACTCTCTCAAATAAATAAATGAATCTAGGGGGAAAAATGCATAAAAGCAACATAAATATTCTTTTTGGGCTCAAACCCAAACCTGGTCATGTAACAGTGATCCATTCCCTCATCCATGGCTTTTCTTTTTAAGAAGTCAGATATAATCTAGGAATATAGTTTACAAATCCTGCGTGAGGTGAACAGACACCTAGAAGTTTGAGTTGTGGGTTCAAACAGGCACAGAACTATGCACATTTGAAGAATAAGGATTCTGTGGCCCCTAAGAGTTCAGAGCCAAAAACAAAACAACAACAACAAAAAAACAACGCTGAGGGCAGGCTTATTAAAGCCTCAGCTCAAATCAAATGAGGATGTTTCCTTGGTGGGGCATCCTGTAGGAGTGAACGTCTCAAAGCAGTGGGCAGAGTTGGGAAAATATATCAGAGGTTGCGTTGTGTTTCAGTAAGTGGGTTCCCTGCTTGTGCGTTCTCTCACCTGATGATTCTGAACAGCTCTGCAAGCTCTTGTCAGTTGTAGACAGACACACCACAGACTGAGAAATTAAACAGCTGGGCAGAGCATCCTAAATATTGAAAGAAAAAAAAAACAGAGGGAGACTGGAAATCTAGAGCATGGATACGGCTCCATATCTATTCCCCACTAATTTGGGGAATAAATCACCCTATAATTGGCGACACAGCAACAATGTGCTAGACATCACCAATATTCCATATACTCTTCCTCATTCGGGTTGTATGAAAGCATCCATTTTCCATGCACAGAGAGAACGTACACCCACTGAATTAGCCAACCCAGTGTAAAGGAGGAAAAGGTCCAGACCCTATAATCTGCCTATTATAATTCAAAACTCAACCAATGGAAATACTCGGACATGTTGGCAAATTTTTATTATCGAGAATATTCACTGAGAAAGGGGGAATGAAGCATGAGAGACTATGGACTCTGAGAAACAAACTGAGGGCTTCAGAGGGGAGGGGGGGGTGGGGGAATGGGATAGGCTGGTGATGGGTAGTAAGGAGGGCACGTATTGCATGGTGCACTGGGTGTTACACGCAACTAATGAATCATCGAACTTTACATCAGAAACCAGGGATGTACTGTATGGTGACTAACATAATATAATAACAAAACATTAAAAAAAAACTAGGGATGTACTGTATGGTGACTAACATAACATAGTAAAAAATTATTATTAAAAAATGTAAAAAAAATTTTAAAAAAGAACATTCAGTGAGTACTATTTATATTAGGAAAAAAGTGGGAAGAACCAAAAGTCGTCCCCTCCCCCCAAATGGAACAGTTAAATGCAAAGTGGGCTTGTTTTGTTTCAGAATCGAATATACAGGTATTTAATTGTACTTTCAAATAATGATTCATGATGTAGAAAGATGCGCATGATGAACAATTAAGTGAACACTTTGCGAGTGATGAAATCGTGTGTAGGGCATCAGTTCCCAAGCTGTAAAGTCCGGAGGACTTGCTTAAAATGGGGACTGCCCCTCGCCACCTGTAGGGTTTCTGATTAGGTAGGTCTCAGATGGGAAACAAGAATTTACACTTCTAACAAGTTACTGGGAGATGCTGATGCTACGGGCCCAGGGACCCCACTGAATTAAATATGTATCAGGAATGTTAACAGAGACACCTGTCCTTGTAGCCACTGGGTTCTACATTTCTAAGTGGTTAATTTTATGTTTTATAGAATGTCACCCCCGATTTTTAAAAAAATGTCCAGAGAGGGCCCTAGAGATTCTGATTTCATCATTCTGGGACCTGACTGTTTTCTTTTATTTATTTTTTTAAGTATTTATTTATTTATTTTAGAGAAAGAGACAGAGAGTGGGCAGGGAGAGGGCAGAGGGACTATCCCAAGCAGACTCCCAATGCAGGACTCGATCCCACGACCCTGAGATCGTGACCCGAGCTGAAACCAAGAGTCGGATGCTGAACTGACCAAGCCATCCAGGCATTCCTGGGCTTTTTTAAAAGCTTTTCAGGTAATGCTACTGTGCAGCTGGGCTTGACTGACCTGGTGGGGATTCAAACAACAATAATGAAGGACGGATACTACCGGTTGGTTCAAATGAAGGAGGAACAAACCCTGGGAAGACATGGCTGCAACTTTCGTGGGTGCTCCCTATCCCTTTGCTTCTCAGTGTCCACGGACCAGCAGCATCAGCCCCACCTGGGTGCCTTTCAAAAGGGGGGACTCTCCAGCCCCATCCCCAGGCCTCCAGCATGACAATCTGCCTTTTAATAAGGTCGTGCAGCCCTTCCAACATCGTATTTCATGCAGTGCAGGTGTGTATGGGGTCAGTATTACTTCTCCCCACACAGAGGGTTTCTACTGCCCAATGCATTTCGGGAATGCTGGTTGGAAGCATGTGAACTGCACTCATCTGCTTCTGTATCTCTGAGCCTTTGAGAAGCTCCTGCATCTGACAGCCTTCCATGAGTGTTGTTGGGTTGGACGTGGAATCGTTTTGCAAACCGTTTGAAAAACGGAGCTCCTTTCAAAGGAACACTTGACAGTTCTGAGGAGCACTGGTCTTCTAGAAGGATAGCAGTGCTCCAGGACAGTTTTGAATCTTCATAAAGCTTCAGAAACCACGTTAAATTTGGTAAAGACGTCAAGAGCTAGCCTCCATGTCCATACCCAGAGAGACCGAGTGAGAAACCATAGACGTAGACAGACTGCACTAAAGCGTGGGTCATCAAACAAGGGAAAGTATGGGGAAAGGGGGAGGATCCCTTCACAGCACGGTTCTTTGTCATCCTCACCCTTGGAACATTCCAGAGGTTTCAATCCCACCGTCAAGGTAAGCTCACCCATACCAAGTACGTTCCTGAGAAGTTTCTCAACTTTCCATTTGACTCCGAGCACTGCAGGCTTTTGTACCACATCTTTTCAGGCAACACTGGGCCCAGTTAATGCCCAAGGAAAAGTTTAATATGTTTTTGAAATCCATCTTGAGATGACTCAATTTCTATAAATAATAAAACTACCCAAACAGGAAAGAAAGTTCATGAACTTGTGGGGAGAAAGTCAACAGCCCTCTTTGTCCCATCAATGAACTTTTTTTTTTTTTTTTGACCGCTTTGTATTTCCCTGAAAGTCTGACAAGCCACACTCAAATTTGTTTTTCTGGAAATGGCTGGAGATATCAATGTAATTTTTAACCCGGTGTGAAATATTAAAGAACTAGGGTGCATGCGATCCTCCGAGGTCAAACATGAAAATTGGTCCCAATGCTGAAGTGATGAGAAATGATTTTCCCGTTGTATGTATAAATCTGCTAATATTAGTTCATAGATGGGATGTTGACTCTGTCTGTAGCCCCTTAGACCAGAAGTGCCCTTTGCTTTCACATCGCTGCAAGTCTCATGAATTGATTAAAATAACCATTTTTAGAAAAATGAGGACAGATTTTTTTTTCCCATTTAATAGAGTCAAAAGAAGAATTCCCACCCAAGCCCACACATTTCTGAGCTCAGTTAAACTGATTTCCATAGACCTACGGGGTAGAGAACCCAAGTGATTCAGAAACGAAAGACATGGGAACGAGCAAGCAAAAGCCCGCAAAAGGGAAATGATGCTTGCTGCTGTCTGCCTGCAAGCCATTGAGAAGACTGTGTTTTAAGAAATGCCACGGGCCATCTGGGTGGCTCAGTCGTTAAGCATCTGCCTTCGGCTCAGGTCATGATCCCAGAGTCCTGGGATCCAGCCCTGCATCAGGCTCCTTGCTCAGCTCCCTCTCCCCCTGCTGTTCCCCCTGCTCACACTCTCTCTCCAATAAATAAATAAAATCTTTCAAAAAATGTTTTATGGTGAGAACATTAGCATCTGCTTTTTTCTTTCTTTCCCGGATAGAAAGCAAATGGCAAGGTATCTTTAGCTCAACGTACATTTGTTTCTCTGTTATAGGGATTGTGCAGGATTTCTTTGTCGGATATTTGCAGGGACCGCAAACCACAACCTGTGGGCCAGATGCAGCCCACTAACCCGGTTTTGTAACGTGCTTTTGGATAACAGCTTTGTTCGTCCATTTATACATCGTCTGTGGCTGCTTTCACTTTGCAATGAAATAGCACTCAGGTAGTTGCAAGAGGGAACAGCAGAGCCTAAAACATCTACTCTCTGGCCCTTTCCTGAAAAGTCTGCCAACCCCTGCCCTAAGAACACTTCTGTACATCAGGTCATTTGTGTATGCGTCTCATGATAGGCAGAATTTAAAGACTAAATATATGTATTTATATCTACCTGTGGTGGATATGACAGGGCTTCCAGATATTTGGCTGGAGGACATGAAATTAGCAGTGAATCGGTAGACTGAGTAAAGCAGACAGCCCTCCCCAGTGTGGGTGGGCCTCATCCAATCAGTTAAAGTCAGGAATAGATCAAAGACGGGCGTCTGGGTGGCTCAGTGGTTAATCGTCTGCCTTCTGCTCAGGTCATGATCTCAGGGTCCTGGGATCGAGCCCCACATCAGGCTCCCTGATCAGTGGGGAGTCTGCTTCTCTCTCTTCCTTTACTCCTCCCCTTGCTCGTGCTCTCACTCATGCTTTCTCTCTCAAATAAATAAAATCTTAAAAGAAAAGGAGTAGATCAAAGAGGTGGAGGAAAGTTGAATTCTGTCTGTCTCTGATTGATGGTCTGAGCTGGGCATCAGTCCCCTTGCTTTGGACTCACACTTGTAGCATCAGCTCCCCGGGTTCTCAAGCCTTCACACTCAGACCAAACTACTGGCTCTCCTGGGCCTCCAGCTTGCGGATGGCAGATTGTGGAACTTCTCAGCCTCTGCAATTGTGTCAGCCAATTCCTTTTAATCAACCAACCAATCTCTCTATCCTTCCTTCCTTCCCTCTATCCCCACCCTTTATATTTACCATTGGGTTAGTTTCTCTGGAGAACCCTAACACAAGCAAACAGTATCTGTTACATTTTTTAAAGTCTTATGGCCCAATTCTACAAAACTTTTTTGAATACCAACTATATGCAAGGTAAGGTGAAGATGGGGAAGATGAAGGAAACAGTTCTCACCATGAAGATGGCCTCATGGGTAGGAGGCCAGTGACGAGTCATTGAACTACAGTGTCAGACACGGCTTGAGAGAGACCTTCACGAAGTTCTACTGCAGTTACTTGCAAGAAGAATCAAAGCCCTCACAGTCCAGATGGTGCACAAGGTTTCAGAAGAAAGACAGTATCTCAGGAAATCTTCAAAAACACCACGTGGGACAAGGGGGGCATCCCAGAGTGTAAAGAATGGGAGGTGGCCAATGCAGGTGGGGTTGAAGGAGCCCAAACAGATGGGTCTCTACAGGAGAGCAAGACCTCTGGGTAGCACGTTTCCATGGGGACTCCTACTCCTGTGTTCTCTGTGATGGCACAATGCCTGAGGGCTCTGAGCCTAGTACCCATGTAAGACGGGAGTGGGAAGTAAAGCAGATGGGACTGAGCTTGGATGTGGGTGGGCTCTACGTCCTAGACAGTGGAGTACGAGCGTAACTCAGGGGAAGACTTTTGGATGATGAAGCAACAGACAATTTAGAATGACTTCACTTTTACATGTGTTAGGGGGATGGGTTGGGTTGCAAGGGGAGAAAGCCTTACTCTTCTGTCAGAGAAATTTCCCATCTCCTGATGAATATTTTCCAGGACCTGATAGGGTATCATCCGCTTTTTCTTAGCATTTCACATCTAATGAGAGATATTTGGTTTCAGATGGCTCTTCTGTTCAAATTCACTAGTAGCCTGACGGTGCATATCCACTGGTCAGGTTCTGAATGATTTAGAAAGTCACAGTCCATCCTTAATGCAGGTGGGCACAGTATGAGTGAAGTGTAGCCCGAAATATCATTTGGGAGGAAAGAGCCCCAACTTGAAAGTTGGCAGTCCCTTCATCCTCTCTCTTCTTTCTTCCTTCCTCTCAACTCACAAAGAGATCTCTGCTTACAGGTTAAGTTAATTGGTGCTAGAGAATGTGCCACCATGTGATGAGTGTTAACCTTTTTGGTAAATGTCAGAGACAAACTCATGACTCTATCAGGAAGCCCTAAAAACAAACATGGTGCCTGCATGCAACCTTACCTGCCTCTGTGGTCTTTAACAACTATCTCCATGCTCTGGGTCTCTGGTTCCTTACCTCCAAACAAGGGGTCAGCAAACTTTGCCTATAAAGTACAGTCAGTAAATGTGTTTGGCATTTGGGGCCAAGCAGTCTCTGTCACATAGACTCAGTTAGTTGTACCACTGTAGAGCAAAGCCACCATCACACATAATGACGATGCATATATGAATGAGTATGGCCAGATTTGGCCAGCATTTGGACTCAATCACTCTTCCAGATCTTACTGATATATCTTGTGGTGGGAAGGCAAGGGTAGAGGGAAATTCAGAATTTGCTTGAGCTGTTTCATCTCCCTTCATAGGAGACAGCTCCCTTTGTCAAGGCAAAGACCCAGAAGGCGGGAAGATACACCATCAAAATAGAGCCCATATGGGGCGCCTGGGTGGCACAGCGGTTAAGCTTCTGCCTTCGGCTCAGGGCATGATCCCGGCGTTCCGGGATCGAGCCCCACATCAGGCTCCTCCGCTATGAGCCTGCTTCTTCCTCTCCCACTCCCCTTGCTTGTGTTCCCTCTCTCACTGGCTGTCTCTGTCTCTGTCAAATAAATAAATAAATAAAAATCTAAAAAAAAAAAAAAATGGAGCCCATATAATGGGAAAGAATGTATCTGCGTCACTCAAACATTTGTCCTTTAAGCTTGTCATGCCCAAGGCAGATTGAAGCGCTTTGGAAACCATCAGTATAACAGAACGTGCCCCTGACTGATCTTCCTTTTAATCACTTGGGTTCCACAGGTGAAAAGGACCCCAGCAAATGCTGGGAAACACTTTGCTCATCTTGGTAACTCTCTGGCCATCACCATTGCTATTTATTTAACTCTGACCAAGAGCCCGGCTGCCAGGCTCACCTGGAATCCCGTCCAACAGACACAATGAGTTTGTGATGGTTCTATAAACCAGCCCTCCAAGCCGCAAGACGACACTGCCGTGATCACAAACCTTTGCAGTTTTCTCAAATACAGTAAGACTCAGACAATGAAAAAGACAAACTCAAAACACAAGTGATGAGGTGAAAGCCTCCCTGACAAGCTAAACAAGGAGCGAACGAGAGAGGAGAAAAATAATCCTGATTTTTGTTTTTGAATCGTGGAATTGACATGGAGACTCCTGACAGCCTGCCTTGTTTTCATCGCTGTCTGGGTGAGAAAGAGTCACGGGTTTCCTCCGCCTGCCCCTGTGGATTAATGAAGGGCGAGACAGGCGTTGCAGAGCTGCTGTGCGGAATGACCTTACCTGATCAGATTATTTGCCTTCCCTGCTGAAGGTGAGCAGGGCAATCAGGATGCAGCCGACTGCTCTCCCCACACCTTAATGAGAAAAATTGACCTGCTTATTTACCAGCTGTCTCCTTTGTTTCTAATCCAAATAATTTCTGCAGAATCTTTGTCTTTTTACATGTACAAATCAAGCCGGAGCCCCTCAAGTATGGCTTATCTTTGACAAAGTACAGGGGATCTGGATGGAGGAGTAACCCAGGCTCGTGGGGACCGTCGTGAAATGGGAGCACATATGCACACAGTGTTCAATACCCATTCTTAGGAGCACAGGGATAAGAATGTGACAGTTCAAACTCTACGCTGGTCTAAGTGGCTCTTTTTCTCCACTAGAAAAACGTGGTACGGGACTCTAGTATTTCACGTTTAATGGAGTGCAGCCTGTCCTGATTTCAACAGGGTGGCCACTGTTCCGGGACAGAAACAAATAAAGCAAAAAGAAACCAAACCAAACAAACAAAGAAACAAAACAATACCATACCCACAAAAAGTCATTGCTTACCTGTGATGAGCTAGCTTTCTACCTATTGAACCTGTACATTAATATTCTGCCATCGTGAACTTCCTGTGCAAAACTATTCTCTTAAGCCAACATGGGTACATGTTGCTTAAAAGGGTATGAAAGGGATTAAAAGGAAAAAAAAGCACCCGAAAAGCAAAAACCAGAATCTCAAATTAATTCCAGCAATCTAGATACTTTTGATGAATCTTCTGTCAATAATTAGATCTTGAGACTTTTTTTTTTTAAGATTTCATTTATTCATTCCACAGAGACAGCCAGCAAGAGAGGGAACACAAGCAGGGGGAGTGGGAGAGGAAGAAGCAGGCTCCCAGCGGAGGAACCCGAGGTGGGGCTCGATCCCATAACGCCGGGATCACACCCTGAGCCGAAGGCAGACACTTAACGACTGTGCCACCCAGACGCCCTAGATCTTGCGACTTGTATCTCAGAATTCTAAAGGTAATAATAGCCAACATCAGTGTACCGAGTGCCATTCAAAGGAAACACCCTATAATTACTTACTCAATCCTTCCAACAAACCTGAAGCAGAAATCATCACTACTACCATTTTAGCTAATCTCAAGCAGACGCAACGAGCAAGTGGTGAAGCCATTAGAACCAGGCAGTGTGGCTCTGGGTGCATGTTCTTAAATCCTACATCATACTGGATGGAAACAGAGTTTCTCCACCTTTGTACTACTACTGACATTAGCAGTAGATGCTTTTTTGTAGTGGGGGATGCCCTGTGCATTATAGGATGTGAAACAACATCCCTGGCCTCTACACACTAGATCTGAATAGCACCCCTCCAACCACGAATTTCTCCAGTGTGACAACCAAGAATGTCTTCAGACATTGCCAAGTGTCTCCAGGATGGGGACGGGGAAACGGGAATGCAAAATTGCTACTATTTGAGAATCATGGATCTAATGCATGGTTCATCAACACCAGAGGGTTGCAAAGTCAGACGTGTCCATGGGCCAGGCAGGTGGTGTAAAGAGCTGACTGGGTTCACTGTCACAACAGAGATTCCGCTAACTACCATTCAGTGTAGGACAATGCAGAGAACAAACAAAACGATTTGCAAGGGTTATCTGTGGCCCATGGATTGCCATTTGGCCCATGGGTGATTCCATGGACTGTAGCAGGATTTCTCCACCATGCTCCTTTGAGATTTGGGGCTGGGTGTCTCTGTTGTGTGTGTGTGTGTGTGTGTGTGTGTGTGTGCCAGGGCTGTTCTCTGCATTGTCGGGTATTTTACAGTGTGCTTGGCCTCAGTCTGACGAATTCCAATGCCACTTCCTTCCATTAATGACGACCCCAAATGGATCCAAACACTGCCAGGTGTCCTCGGGTGGGGGGCATAATTGCCCCAGGTGGAGAACCATTGGTCATGAACCCCCTGAATTTGCCAACAGTTAGTTATTCTTGACCTGTACAGAAGGCAATTTCAAGAGATCCGATCTAACGGTCTCTTTGAGGTCTCTCAGATGTGGCTTGGCTGACAGGTGAGTTTTTCCAATGGAGGAGAGGGGCGGTAGGTGATGTCAACGGGAAGGGGAATCCGGTGAGACCCCTTTACACCCGGCAACTCCAAGGTGTGAACAGTCTCCAAGGCACTGGTGGAGAGAGGCTCAAAGCAAACTCAAGCCCAAAGAGTGTGCATCACCTTTGTCATTGCTCGAGAAGTCCAATCCATTATTAAATACAGCTTCTAAGACATTTGGGTGATTTCTAATGCACTCCAGAGCTGTGCCATGGAAGCTGGTTCTGGGTCCGTCTGTGCTTCCTGACTCAACGTGAAGTGACTGTGGTCCTAGGTGGGTAAAGGGCAGATGCTATTAAGGGTGAAGTGGCTTCATCCCGTCTTCATTAGGAGCAAGGTAAGCCCATTAAACTGGGCCCTTATTTCCGCCTGGCTGGGTATTCCACATTCCCCGCCAACTAATGAGGAAAATAAAATAGGCAGTAGCTCCCCTCCTGTGACGTCTTCATTCAGGACGATGCAGGGTCTCATTAATGAACTAGTTCCATAATAAAGCAAGAACTTAGGCACATGGCAGGGCTAATACCAATCAGCCCTTTCTCTGGCAGGTGCATGGTAAGCAGTAATGGTACTTGGTTTTGAGTTTGTTAACAATGGACCTGACACATGTCATTGTTGACCAGATCTAGCTACACTAAGTAACAATTCCACAACCTTCCAGTGCTGGGCCATTGGAGTATATTTTTTCTAGTCTGAAATGTAACATTTGTATGGAAAAGACAAAGTTCAGTGAAGAAAAATCTCACAAATTCTTGACAAAATTTTTATATAGTCTGACAATTTTTTTAAATGACATATACCATTCTATTTATTTTTTAAGATATATTTCTTTTTATTTGAGGGAGAGGGAATGTAAAGGGGGGCAGTGAAGGAGGGGTGGGGGGAGACAGAGAATCTCAAGCAGACTCCCCATGGAGTGCAGAGACAGACACGGGGCTCAGTCTCACAATCCTGAGATCATAACCTGGGCTGAAATTAAGAGTGGGACACCCAACTGATTGAGCCACCCAGAT
Organism: Ailuropoda melanoleuca; assembly: GCF_002007445.2. NCBI lineage: Eukaryota > Metazoa > Chordata > Mammalia > Carnivora > Ursidae > Ailuropoda > Ailuropoda melanoleuca. The sequence continues at coordinate 4,237,414 of NC_048238.1, read as the reverse complement.
GCCCAAAGGCATATATCATTTTAGTGAACATATCACGCACGTTCCTCCATCCAGTTAAAGGCTCTCCTTTGTTAAGCTGTTTTTGAAAATAACTTTATTCCTTTTTTATTCTAATTAAACATGTCATTTTGAGATAATTATAGACCTAGCGTTTTTAGAAATAATAGAAATATCACATGTACCATGTATCCAGTTTCCTACAATAAGAATATTTTGTAAAAGAATAGTACAACGTCACCGCCAGGATATGGATATTGATACAGTCAAGATATGTCATATTTCCATCGCCACCACGAAATCTCACATTAGCCACAGCCACTTCCCACCTGCCCCCACCCTTTCCTTAACCACTAGCAACCACTAATTTGTTCTCCCATTTCTTCAATACCATCATTTCCAGAACATTATCTAAGTAGAATCCTAAGCTTTGGGACTGGCATCTTTCATTCAGCATAATTCTCTGGAGATTCGTGACGTTGTTGCGTGTATGCATAGTCTGTTCCTTTTGATTTCTGAGTAGTATTCCACGGCAGACACACCCCATGCCCAGGAGTGCAATTTCCGGGTTGTGTGTTAGTTGTATGTTCAATTATTTGAGGGACTGCCAAACTGTTTCCCAGAGTGGTTTTCTATTTTAAATCCCCCACCAGCAACGAGTGATTCAATTTCTCTGCATCCTTGCCAGCGTTTGACATTGTCGTTATTTTTTATTTTAGCTATTTTGACAGCTGTGTAGTGACATTTCATTGTGCTTTTTGTTTTGTTTTGTTGTTTTTATCAAACGAGTTTCATTAATATCCTTTTACTTATTTATTTTTTTTAAGTAACCTCTATGCCCACTGTGGGGTTTGAACTCATGACCATGTGACCAAGTGTTTCGTGCTCTACTATCTGGGCCAGCCAGCCACCCCTCATTGTGGCTTTAATTTGCATTTCTGGGATAGCTAATAAAGTTGAACATTTTTTTCACGTTCGTGCTTGCCATAGCTATCCCTTCTTCAGTGAAATGACTGTGTATGTCTCCTGAACTTACTCTCATTGCATTGTTTGCTTTTCACTGTTGTGTTTTGAGGGTTCTTTATATCTTCTAGATGCAAGTGTTTTGTCAGATATACGGTTTACAGATATTTTCTCCCACTCTGTAGCTTGTGTTTTTACCCTTTAATAGGATCTTTCAGAAAGCCAAAGTTTTATATTGAGCAAGACTGATTTATCAATGATTTCTTTTGTGGCTTATGCTTTTGGTGTCACACCTAAGAATAGTTTTATTTCTTCCTTTCTGATGTGTCTGCCTTTTAATTTCTTATTGCACTGACTAGAACTTCCAGCACTAAGTTGAGTAAGGTGATGAGGGTACACATCTTCACTTGTTCTCTATCTTAGGGAAGAACATTCAGGTTTGCACCATTAAGCATACTGTTAGCTGCAAGTATATAGCTGTCCTTTATACAGTTGAGAAAGTTTCCCTCTCTTTCTGCTTTTCTGAGATACTTATCGTGGATGGACACCAGTCCGTCTTTTAACTGGTATATTTAGACTGTTTACATTTAATATAATTTTTAATGTCAGTGCTTAATTATGCCACTTTTTTTCTTATCTGGTTTTCATTTCTCTCTTTTCTATTTCGTGCCTTCTTGTGGGTTACCTGAACTTTATTTGGAATCTCATTTTAGTTTATCTATAGTTATTTTAGTGTGTCTCTTTGTATAACTTTTTGGTGGTTTCTCTAGATATTATATATTCATAAGTATTGCAGTCTACTGATGTCAACATTTTATCACTTTTAGTAAAGTATACAACTTTGTCTCCCTTCACCTTCTCCCTTTTATATTGTAATTATCTTAAGTATTTTTTCAGCAGACACCAAGAATGGCATCAGACAATGTTCTCGTTTTTGCTTCCACCCTCAAATATAATTTAGAAAACTCAAGAGGAACAAAAATACTGTATTTTTTCCTTCCTGATGTCCTAAGATGTCTTCTTTTACCATTTCCCTTTTAGTTAGAGAATTTCTTTTAGCAATTATTTAGTGTAGACCTGCTATTGACAAATTCTCTTAGATTTCCTTCATCTGAGAATGTCTTAATTACCCTTTTATTCCTGAAGGATATTTTCACTGAATATAGAATTCTGCATTGACAGGTGTTTTTTGTTTTGTTTTTTTTTTTCTTTCATCATCTGAAAAATCTTGTGCCACTTCCAAGTGGCCTCCATGGTTTCTGGTGAGAAATGTGCTGTCATTTGATTTTTTCACCCCATAGGTAAGTTGCTTTTTTTGTTTTTGGGGTGTTTTTAAAAATTTTAGTGTGTGTGTGTGTGTGTGTGTGTGTGTATGTGTGTGTCTGCTTTCAAAATTTTTCTTTGTGCTTAGCTTACTTTCAGAAGTTTAATTAAGATGTGTCTTGGCATGGATTTATTGGGCTTCATCCTCTTTGGTATTCATTCAGCTTCTTGAATGGGTAGGTTTATGTCTGTGTTCAAATTGGAGAAATTTTCAGCCATTATTTCTTTTAGGGTTTTTTTCAGCCCTTTGTCTCTTATCCTGCAGAGAATTTGCCACTTGTGATATCTCTAACTGGGATGTGCAGTTCACATAGTATGGGCAAAGAAGGAGTCTGGTATCTCTTCTTGGCTACATCTTTGTGAATCTTATGGTCTTCATACATAAAAGATTTTGCTATGTCTCCTTAGTCTTCTCTTACTAATTTTTGAAGGCCTTAACTAATTAGATTGCTCATTAATTTCAGATACATTTTAGAAAAAAAACATTACATGTTCCTGAAAATATCCATTGAAGGTTTTTATTGTCATTATATGAATCTACAACATATTTGGAATTTTTTTCCAGCTGGAAATAATTAAAATATTCATATTTTGAATCCTGAAACATAATTTTCTTTGTCTGTACAAGTCTAATTTTATATTGTTTAGTGAAGTTTTTTTATTATTCTAGATATATTTCTTATGAAGGTTATGTCTAGATTTTTTTTTGGTTTTAATTTCTATTGGAATAGGCCCTTTTTAGATAATATTTTAAAACTAGTTGTTTCTTGTACTTAGGAAAACTGTTGTTTTATTATATTTATTTTGTATTCAGCCTGTATTAATATTTGTAATTAATGCTATTTGTTTTTCAGTAATATTTGCTTTTGTTTTTCGGTAGGATTCAATATTTTTTCAGAATATTCTGTACATTTCCTGCTTCCTACTACAGATTCCCAAAATTTAGCTACAAAACAGATTAACGCATATTCTGAAAGATTGCCCATTTGTCAATAACTTTAGCAAATGCCACATTGTACTTTCCCACATGTTGATTCAAAATTTCACCTTATCATATTAAAAGCTTAGAGAAGTCTTCCATTAAACAGCCTTGCTTAATCTCACTTAAGCCAGTGTTCTCCATTTACAAGTCATACGTATCAAAAACTCAGGAGAAATACGTAGAAACCTTGCATGAATTGTGCTTAGGGGACAAAGCATTTATCTTCTTAAACTATGAAGAGATCTTACAAAGTAGTGCAAAGCCGAACTCCCCAGTAATAGAAGAGGCAACTAACAGAAGTACTGCAAATGACCACCACACCATGTTCACCTGTCAAATTAACAAACCAAGCCATGGTGGTAGCTAGTTGCCTTTGTTTCTGATATTCCATTAGATGGAGTGCAAAGAGTTGACTTGCACTGAAATTTGAATTCTTTGTAATTGCTTATAATTCTGGTTGCCCAGCCTAGGATGAGGAACCATCTGCCTTGCATTCTGCTCTGTGAGCAGTTTGCCTCATCAATCTGTCAGCTACGTTGCCTTAGCAGGGATCTCTCTGTTGTTACAATTCTATTTTCTGATGCCTGCCTGGATTGATTGCTTTCCAGAGGTCAAACAAACATATGGGTTATTTTACTGGCTTCAATGCCCACTGGGTGTTAAGAAGAAAGTTTTGCAGCACTGTAGGTGCATGGAACAGGTGGACGTAGATAATTTCCTAGGTATCAATACCATGAAAAAGTGTTGTAAGAATTATAGAGACACAGCTAATAATTTCCTATTTTGGGGTCAGTTGGAAATGATGGACCTCTGTGGAGGAAGCACCATGGCGCCAATTCAGAACCCCCATTTTCTCTAAGCACCACTGGCAATGAACAGGATATACCCTTTCTGCCCTTCTGGAGGACAATACATGAAGAGGTATAAAAATAGCCATGACCTTTGGCCCATAATTAATTACCCAGAAAAATATTCAGAGACGTCAACCATAATTTAGGTCAAGAAAATTCATAACCAAATTACCTAAAATAGCAAGGAGAAATTCCATGATGCTCAGTAGTAGGGAAATAATTATAAAATATATAAATATGATAAAACATATAAATTATGATGTATGCAGAGGTTATATAATTATATAGATCAGAGGTCAGCAAACTCTTTTTGTAAGAAGCAAAACAGTGAAGATTTCAGGCTTTGAGGATCATATCGTCTCCATCACAATTCCCTAACTGCCCTTGTGGGGCAAAAAAGGCCATAGTCAATACATAGATGAATGGCATGGCTGTGTTCCAATAAGACTTTATTTACAGAGCCTGAAAGGGGAATTTCATATCATTTTCGTGTGTCGTGAACAGTTATTCGTATTTTAATTTTTCAAGCCATTTGATTTCGGTGTGAAAACCACCCTTAACATGTGGGGTACGTGAAAACATGGTGGTCAATATTTGGCCCGTGAATTCTACTTTACTGACTCCCAGTAGAACTAATAAAATCATGTTTTCAAATACTATTTGTCATGGGAAAATGCTCACAACATACTATTAAATTGGGGGAAAAGGCAGAATCTAAAGCCATTTTAGTGTATGCCCCCATTTTGTAAAAATAAGGAATATAAAAAGGACTTGAAAGAAATACCCAAAAATGTTAAAATGTTTTTCTCTGTAGGGTGGCCTTTGAATGATTTTTATTCCCTTTGTACACTTTTCTTTGTTTGCTCAGTGTTTTGTAATGAGTGAGCATTATTTTTATAATAAGAAACATTACTTTGGAAAATGGTATTCTAAAAAAAATTATTCTCAAGCTGGTTCTTTCTTCTGGTGTTTTAAGGATGCATTTTCCATATTTTGAGATTTATTTCCTTTCGCTGTCATTTGTTTCCTTCTTTCAAGGATGTTTGCCTTCTATTTTGAGAACATGCCTCATTCTTTCTCTTTCCCCCTCTCCCTCCCCATGATCTTTCTCATGTATGACATTTTTCAAAGTTCTATTTTGAGACAAAAGGGAGAAAATATTAAACATATGCATTATACCGGAAATGAAGGTAGAAAAGTATACTGTGCTTTCAAGCCCCACTGATTTAATTTTAATGTTTTGTGAATCAAGACATTCCTCAATGGTATGACCATGACATTTTCAGTGGAAAATTTAACCATACCAAAACTGATTAAGCGTAGATTTTTCATAATGGATACTGAGCCCTACTTAGACCACTGGGCCGAGGTTCCCTTATCCTGGGAGCAGGAAGAATGGCTTTATGCAGCTTTATGGGCCTTACGCCCATTTCTCATTTTGCTCCTAAGGAACACACCAGGACCACCCATCTATCCTGAGTAGATGGGGGATCACCAGTGTCCTTCTGCAGACGTTCTGCCATCACCTCGGCCAGGAAGAGGAGGTGGCATGGCCACCATGCTCTGCGGCTCTCTTTATTCCAAACCCATCTGCATCTCAATCCCACTCCTGTAGGGAAAGTCCTATGAGAGTATTTTTCACCTTTAGTCAGAGGATAGGCTCATGGGTCAGACAGGTATACCTGCGGGATCCTGAAGTTTTCCCGTAGAATGACATAGTTAGTATTTTCCTCACGCATCTTTATGAGTACCTGCTTTGCAACACATAACTCTTCTAAAGGCTAGAATTCGGAGATGGAGAAGATGGACAATGCAGCTGCCTGCCCTATGCAAACACACTCTCCAGAGTGGCCTGGAATTAACTATAGTCAGTGAGGGAAGCGTGGGCTCAAAGCCAGAGAAACAATAGTACGTTTGGCATTGAGAGTTGAGGAACTCACATAAATAAAAGAAATAGGCCACGTGGCCGTGATTGTGCCAGAAAACAGTGTCAAGAGGATTGCAAATGAGGGAGGATGTTGGGAGCCCATTCTTGGTAGGAGCCAGATAATAACCGGACACTTGATATGGTGCTTGTTGGGAAAACCATGCATAGGAGGGCCTGTACAGAATGGCTTAGACCCTGGTCTTTTATGCCACTGTAGAAGGGAAGATATGAAGAAGGAAACAATAGGACTCTGCAGGAATCGTGTTCATTCCACAGAGTTTATATCACTTCACCCCATACTGTGTGCTAGGCCTTCCTTAGCACTTTACATGCACTTTCTCACTGAGTTGTCCAAACAACCATTTGGGTTACTACTAGCTTTATCCCATCTGTATTAATCAGGTTGGCCAGAGAAACAGAATAAATAGGGTAGATGAACAGGTGGGTGCATGGAGGAGTGGATGGATGGGTGGATGGATGGATGGATGGATAGATAGATTTGTTATAGGAATTGACTCACACAACGATGGAAGCTAGATGTCCCCTGATCTGCTGTCTGCAAGCTGGAGAACCAGGTGCTATGGTCTGAATGTATCAAATTCATATATTGAAATCCTAACCACCAATGTGATAGTATTAGGAGGTGCGATCTTTGGGAAGTGATTAGGTCTTGAGGATGGAGCCCTCATGAGTGGGATTCGTGTCCTTATAAAGGAGACCTCACAGAGCCCCCTCTCCCCTTCCGCCGCATGAGAATACAGCAAGAAACCTCAGTGAACTAGGAAGTGGACTCTCATCAGAACCCTGCCATGCTTGGACTTGGACTTCCCATAACTGAGAAATCAATTTTTGTTACTTATCCCCAGTTTGCAGCATTTTGTTAGAGCGGCCTGAATGACTAAGACCCCAGGACAGCTAGTGTTGTACTTCAGTCCGAGTCCTAAGGCCCGAGAACCCCGAGTGCTGGTATCCAAGGGCAGGAGCACATGGATGTCTCAGCTTAACAGACAGAGTGAATTTGGTCTTCTCTGCTTTTTTGTTCTACCCAGGTCCTCAATGCACTGGGTGATGCCCACCCACGTTGGTGTGGGGCACAGGTTTCCCTCAGCCTGTGGATCCAGATGCTAATCTCAAAGACACCCTCAAAGTCCTGTTTCACCAGCTCTCTGGGCATCCCTTAGCACAGTCAGGTTGACACACAAACTTAATGTCACACCATCTTGGGCACGATGGAGCCGAGTCCCGGAAAGGAAAACCAATGTATCCTTGTCCACATAACCGGTTAGCAGTGGAGCCAGCACCCACGTCTACTGTGGCCACTCCAATCCACGCAAAGTCAGAATGAGATAACCCATGACTTTGCAATGTGAATCAAACACTGTCTCAATCCCATTTCTCCATTAAAATATATTTCGGTCCAATCTGTTGATCTTAAATTGTTACTGCATGACAAGTGTGAACGGTAGTTATGCTGTTTATTTCATGCTGGAATGTCTCTTATTAAAAAGGCATGTTCCAGTGGCGTAAGGACCTCTACGTTAAAAATAAGGGAGAACAAATGTAAGAAGGAAAGCAGATAAGACTATCCTTTTGCCCATGGAGCTTGCCTACCTTAAGGGAGAAGCTTACTGGACTTGTAAAATGAGCACTGATTTCCAACATGCAGCTTTGCAGAAAGGGTCTTTCCTGACCTTGGTGATTTTGCCTTGATACAGGTTTAAATTGATGTAGGAATTGACATGAACCATGGTCATGAATGTAAAGCTTCCACCAGAGCGCAATGGGGATGAATTCCACGTCTGCCAGAGTAGCTTCTCGTGACTCCCGTCCTGAGGAACGTTTGCAGGGTCTCTCATTTAACAGGAGGAATGCGTTCCACTGGAGTCGTAGCAAACCGATCATGTTTGAATCTACCGTGTTCAAGGGCAGAGGCTTGCCTCTGAAGTTATCATCAACCCACGGGGGTCACCTTTCTTTCCTTCAGTCTAGTGCTTATGAGCATTCAGGACGATAAAAACCTTAGTGGGCTTGGGTTGCCCAGAACCTCCAGGACTCAGAAGACAGAAAATCAAATCTCCACACCCAACCTGGAAACTGGCTGATGGCTGGGAGTAGAATGTATTCACTCCTACTGGGTGACAAGAGGGACAGCTATATAAGCGTGAGTGTTCTCTCCCTTTATATAATAAGTTGCTTGACGTGGAAACCAGCTTGACTGTGCTCCCGAAAACACTTTGCAAAGTTGTCACATTACCTTGCAGTTGGATCCTACAATCTCCAGTAATTCACCTAAAAAACCTGGATGAATCCTCGATCAATAAAGAAAATACAGCAACACAAAAGGGACAAGGAGAGGAAACCTTTTGTCAACCTCGCATTGTGCTTTTGGCTACTTCCTTCTGAACTGATGCCCAGGCTGCTTTGTGGACATCAAGGGCACGCAGATTGTTCAACAAGAAGGGCCCTGCGTTGCCATGGCAAAACGAGAAGCGTCCACAGTGTCACGGAGCTTGTTGGCAGCACTGTGGTAAACAAAGCGGTTAAGGCCAGCGTTTTTGCCAACGGAACTCGCGCGTGTGTTAGAGTCAGACCTCTTAAAGCTGAGGACAGTGTCTTGAAGCATACAAGAGAAATTGACCCCAAAAAAAAGAAGGAGAAAGAAAGAAAGAAAGAAAGAAAGAAAGAAAGAAAGAAAGAAAGGAGGGAAAGAGGGAAAGAAAAAGAAAGAATAAAAGCCCAAGAGAAAAATTACCGATGGATTTAGGGGTCAACATATTCCATGCTATGAGTTCTCAGCAGGGGTCAGTTTTACCCTCTGTGGACATCTGGCAATGTCAGGAGTCATTTTTGGTTGTCACAGCTGGGCAGAGGGGAGATGGTGGTACTAGAGGGTAACGGTATAATGCACGAGACTGCTCCCTACAAAAAAAAACGACTATCCAGCCCCAAATGTCAAGAGTGCCAAGGCTGAAAAACCCAGCTCCCTGCAAAGAAGAGCTTTTCGTGAGACCATCTGGAAGAAGTCTGATCTGTGAAAATCTCCTCCCTGTGAATCCATGCCACAGTGGCCGAAACAAAAGAATTTTGGCTGAAAATTAAAAAAGGTAAGAAAACAAATAAAAAAAATAAAAGAAAATGTTGCACTGACGTCAACTCCCACTACAGTACAGAAAATTCCTGAAAGATTTCGCTAGACTGAAGACGCGCAAAGCCCCCCAAAATACAGAGTCAACTGAATGACCCCGCTCACGAGAACCCAGGCAGATCTCTGGGCTCCAGCCAGTTGATAAGGTACGTGTGTCTCTGAAGTTCCCCTGCAGGGTCTGGGAAGGAAGATGTGTGGGGGGGGCTTCCGTCTCACTGGGGGAGCTCACAAACAAGAGGCAGGCTAAGACTGCAGGTAACCTGCTCTCTGATGAGCAGCTGTGAACACCTTCGGCAGGGCTGAGCTCGGTACTCACCATCACTGTGGGATGCTTCTGGGTGACACCAGCCGCTTAGCCTGGGATCACGACCCTGCAGCATAGCTCATCTCCAGCGATTTCTGCACAATGGCCCATGTCTGTGTCATATGGTCGGATGCTACATTTCATGATGCCGTTGTCATGCTTCCCATGCTGGCCTGGATGGGGCGGCGTCTCTTCAACCTTGCACAGACCCATGGTCATCATCTGGCTGCCATCTCAACTGTCCTTTCACTGAGAGCCTGTTGGTTCCTAGGGCTTGGCTTTAATAAAGGTGGATGAACACTACTCCAGAATTTGTGTGCAAGTGTCCTTTTCTCCATGAGAATTGAGAAGAAATGTGGTAGAAAATCCATGGCGGGTTTTGTCTCCCTCTCATATGGCGCATCATTTCCTATCACCTTGGTTGGATGAAGGATGCCGTGCTAAATCTTGCTTTGGCAGCTAGCCAAGCAAAGGATGAGCTCGTTTTTGGTGTTTACTCTCGTCTTATTACTATTTAACCAAGGCGGCTTGACTCTGTGATTTTTTTTTTTAAGACAGCCATTTCTCTGAGAAGTCAGTGTATGGCCTCTGCCATCGTTAAGGTGACACAATTATTTATGAAACCAGTCCATGGGAAAGTGTGCCTCTCAGTAATTCCCTCTCAGGAACAGAGGAAATAGCTCTCGATTACCCACAACATGACTTTCCTAGAACATACAAGTGGTAGCCATCTTGGGAATTGACCACACCTTATCTTAAAGAGACAAGTCGTTGGTAGAAGGATGGGTTGTCATTGGAGAGCCATGACATTGAGTTGAATGCTTGTCTGTGCAACTCAGAAAGGTGGTTGTACAACCTTACTGGTTCAAAACTGGCTCTGCCTGGCATCGTTTCAAAAGTTGCCACTTATTGCAACCTAAAATTTATAATCCCGAGATTAATAGACATATTCAAATCACTTGCCATTATTTTCCTAAGGAGTGACATGGGTGCTTGTTGTTCCTATTCTCATGTAATATGGGTAACTTTGAGAGGCTACCTTCTCCTGCATAACCTAGCTCAGATTTCAGAATTTGTAAATCAAAGCTGAAGTCATAACCCCTTGCATCTCTTGCAACGATGCTTATTATACTTACCATTTCTCCCTGAGTTTTTTTCAGTAAAAATGGTTCATCTCTATTGTTGATGAATGTTGGCTTCCTCAGTCTATCTACTCCCTGGCTGGTCCCTTCATCCAGGGTGTCTTCACTGTGCATCCCTACCTCCCTCTCCTCATGTGAAGCCTCTTCCAGTCCACTCAGGCCTGATGCTAAGATTATTATTTTAGCAGCTTTCTCCTTAATGTATGAACTCCTGTAACTCCCACTTTTCTGTTTCCTCCGCTCCGTCATTTCTTGAACCTTGGCTAAAAATCCATCTTGCTTCTCCAACACTAACTGCTGAGCATTTTGGGGGGGATTTGTATCATACCACTTTATTTACCTCTAACTTACATATACCCCAGTGCCATCAGCAATGCGGACAGAGCCTGTGGCCCTTCTGTGCTCCTCCAAGGACTAGTGCCAAATCCTCATACCCCTTGCTCAGGCACTCAAGTCCTTCTTTGTCTCCCCGCCTTTATCCCAGTAGAATGCATCCCCTACTCAGAGGGAATAGAGAATGTATTGGGATGAACTGCTTAGTGCTCTAACACTATACTTGTCCGTCTAGAATCTGTTGGGACGATGCACTTAAACCTTTGCCACTACGCCTGTTCTTATAGACTCTGTCGGGATGAGCTGCTAAGCAGTGTCCTTTTCCAAGACCTACTGTCCCCACCTTCAGTTCTTCCCTCTGATCCCATGCATGAATTATCTGTCCTTTGGTGAAATAACTTGCGTAGAGAGAGAAGAAAACCTGCATGCCAGGTCGGAGGAAGAAGAGGGCAGGAAGCGGGAAGACAACGTATTGATTACCCTCCTGAGAATATTGATGGGAGAGAAAGACTGAAGCAGCTGGAGAGGATGTGGGACGGGGAGAGGGTGTAAGAAGCACAGTGGATACTCAACCGTAATTCTTATTTTCCACACCTCTAGTGAGGCTGCAGAAACGCCAGTCACTCTCCTGCCTAAGTGCTCAGCTAAATTCCTCCTGCTGTAAAAATATCTTGCATAATTGATAGGTTTTCACACTTAAAATATCATTCATACAAACACGGAGATTTCTGAGGTAAGACGCAAGAAGAAATACTCACCGAAGCATGGCTGATAATGAGTTTTATATGTCTGACATCTTGCAAAGTGGGATGAAATGTTGTATTTCTATCTTGAAAAATGATCGCCAAGCCCTCAAAGAGATTCTCCTTAACTAATTTGGGCTGCATGCTATTTTATTTCTTTTCCTTCCTTTTTTTTTTTTCTTTTAAGGAAAGCATTCAATGTTTTCTTTGCTAAGTATTGATGACCAGGGTGTTTACTAAATAAACTCATAGAATGTGGGGCTGGAGGAGGTGATTATGAAAACATGACTGGGGACCAAAATCCTCCTCTCTCGCTCGCTGCTGTGATTTCTTTATTGGAGACCAGAGACTTTGCACGGGGATTTGCCAAGTGAGTTACGCGAGGGACTCCACATACAGACATGATGGAGAAAGCCAGAAGTGGCTTCTGATTTTCCCCTTTTCTCTCAGTGTGTGAGGGACGCAGTCTCCTTTCTTGACGGTTGTCAGCAATCATGGCACCCGTTACAGTTTTGTCACTCAGCTACAACACACACACACACACACACACACACACACACCTTTCAGCCAAAGCACTGTTTCCAAACAGTACAACTCAACAACCATGAACCTTGTCGTAAAAAACAAAATGCCTACGGGCTAAGAGGCATAGGAGGGAATGGCCCCAGTCCCCTATGAGATTCAGTGGCTGAGACAGTCTTCAGTCTGATGAAACCGTTCTCTATAGTGTGGCTCCTTTACACCCTTAACTTCTGGGAAGCACAGACCGAGCCTTTTTTTTTTTTTTAAGATTTTATTTATTTATTTGTGAGAGACACAGAGCACAAGTGTGGGGAGAGGCAGAAGGAGAAGGAGAGGGACAAGCAGATTCCCCAGTGAGCATGGAGCTTGATGCAGGACTTGATCCCAGGACCCTGAGATCATGACTAGACGCTTAGCTGACTGAGCCACCCAGGTGCCCCTAGACCGAGCCTTTTGCACGCGACAACATTCCAACAGGACACCTGTACCACCTTCCCGCGTGTGGCCTTGAACTTGTCCAGCCCCTGACACAGGAATCCAAGCAGCAAACATTCTGCAGGGATTCTGGCCATTGCCTTTGCATACGATCACTGTGTCAAGTACATCCCATTTAACTTGACTTACTTTATACTGGATTCAGTTTGCTATCACCTGCCGGCATTTCATAATCAAATCTCATGCAAAAATCATCACTGGTAGGGAACAAAAAAATAATAATAGTGCACTATGTCACTGTGGGCCCGGGCCACATTTTTTTTTTTTTTTAGATTTTATTTATTTATTTGACAAAGAGAGAGACAGCCAGCGAGAGAGGGAACACAAGCAGGGGGAGTGGGAGAGGAAGAAGCAGGCTCCCAGTGGAGGAGCCTGATGTGGGGCTCGATCCCAGAACGCTGGGATCACGCCCTGAGCCGAAGGCAGACGCTTAACCGCTGTGCCACCCAGGCGCCCCCTGGGCCTCATTTGATGGCCAACGTTCACTGTATTGTGAGAAGGTACAAAAATGTAAGAGGTGATCCTAGCAGCTCAACAAATTCATTTTCTCCCAGATCACAGGAAACTGATTTTTCAGTGGCTTGTTAAACAAATGAGATGTGTGGCTGAATAAATGTCTTATAAAAAGGACCGCTTCCCGTATCATCAACAAAGGCATCACGGAAACAAACTATTTACATGCAGCTGTCATGTGAAACTCATCAAGGTTCAACGGCTGTTTCAGGAACCTCCACTGTCCACTATTTATTAAGTGTCCACCACTAGTTTCTTTCCATCTGGAGAATTTCTCCCACTGGTCTGCTTTCCATGAGCCCTGCAAGGCAACATCATCTGCCGTCTTTCCTAGCAAGAGCATCACGGCTCCCACCCCAACACCCATCTCTCTCAGCTCCCTGGTCCTTCCCTCTGATCAGCTCTGCCCCGCCTCTCCAGTCCTTAGTCCCAGATCAGCCTCCATTTCTAATGTAAAGAGAAAGTAGTCATTTTCAGGGATAATCCTCCTTGCTTTCTCACATCTCTTGGAAGACAATGTTTACCCGCATGCTTTCTTACCTCCTTATCTCTGGAGGACACAGGACCAGAGATGAGAATCTCCCCATCTGCTCTGCAAACGCCCTCCCATCTCAGGATGCTCTCCGACCTTCGCCTTCTTCTCTCCCTTATCACCAACCTTTCCAAGAATAGAGCATGTATAAACGAACGAGTTCTCTGTGCTTCTCAACATACTTGCCAAGTATCATCAATCAGTATCGTTCCAAATTTAGCACATCCACTGCTGGGCAAACATTCACAAGATTGTCTTTGCTCACATTCACATCGCCTCCTACGTGTTCCTTAAAGCCACTGGCATCTGCTTCCAGAATTCACTATTCTTCAGTTCCAGGTACCTTCAAGGTCAGTCATCAGTGACCTTGTAAACATACCTTAATAACATCTTTGAAGTCATATTTCTATTTGGTCTCTGTGAATGCATTATCACAGAATGCATACTTTAAAAAAAAAGTTGTCTTCTCTTTTTTTAAAGGAGTTCATAGTTGCAAACTAAACCTCAGTTGTCCAAACAACATTCTCTTCTAGGACTTTTGTATTTGTTGAAGGTCTGGCTGCAGAGGCAAATTCGGGCCTCTAAGAGAGAGTGAACAATGGCGTTTCTTCAATGGTGTTTACCACAGTCGCACCTTGCACTGTATTTCAGGAGTGGGTGCATAGGATATGACTGATTTCGGTCAAAGAAATTACTTGGTCAACCATAATATAGTTGTATAATAAAGCTCTGTGTCAGACCTTTATGGTTGACCGTAAAAGAAGCTTGCAGGAAACCCAAGAATTATTCAGATCCAGAACCTGAGGGTTTTCACAGAGACCACTGAAAACGAATATGGTAAAGGTAGGGTGATTCACACATTCACAGAGTTCCTGCTGGGTCATGACCCTTGAACTGGGCACACAAGAAAAACGGTCGAGCTCCTATAAACCTGCAGCCTGTTATTGATGAGGCCCCCAAGGTGTCAAACAGATAAATACTAATATCTAAAGGTAACCTTTCCCGAACAGAGGAGAGAGTTATTTTTCCCTACAAGGTTTTTTCCATCTTTCTCAGTATGGTGAACTGAAGGACACATAATAACTTAAAATGATTTTCATAGACTATCTTCACACACATTTTTCTCTTATGTTCTCTGCTGCACATTCTGCAGACTTCAAGACGTGGGTCTAAAAATAAAGACGCACAAAGATTCAATCACTACTATTCTTTTATTTAAAGCTCTGGACAATTACTGAGAAAAAAAAACCCAGGGGATGAAAAATAGAGATTAGAAAAATCGAATAAGAAAGTCATTATGTACAATACATCATTTGCTATATGGCGCTTTGCGATCTTGAATTTTAATAATGAGTCAGAGAATAGTTAGGATTTTTACCGAGTATTATGATCCCGTAAAATTATTCCCATTAGGGCATTTTCATAAGTACCTCAAAGATTAAATTGATATTTAAATATACCTTTCTAAAGCAGATATTATTTCCTATATTTTAAAAAATGATTATGGTTGTCTAATTAACATTAGCCAATGATCAATATGGTCATCATTAATTGGAAAGTTTTCTCTAAAAATGCACGTAGATAATTGGGCAACAACAGGGTAACGTCTATTCATACCTAAACAGTATTTAAATATTGACAAGGGTCTCATGCATATGTATGTACCTGAAAAGGTCAAGATGAGTCATAGTGTGGAACTGTACTTCTTGAAAATAAGGTTGAAAAATGTGTGATGCCCTTCTCCAGCTCAGGGGTCTAACAGATAAACTCAGGCATGATTCTGCCTACATACTAAAGCGAGGGGGAAACATACTCCCCTACTCTGGACATCATTAATTGATTTATTTTTTTCACGCATGCATTACCAAAAAAGTGTGTGTTGACTAAGGTACTGTGCTAAAAAATGATCCATGAAATACACAGTCCACCGTTCCAAGCCAGTTATCATCTCAAAGAAGAAACAGAGAAATACATGTGTGGCACGAAGCAAAATCAGATAAATTCTTTACAAAAGGCAAAAGCAGAGAGCTCCTCATGTTCCATAGTGTAACAATGGATTGTGATTGGAGAGAGAAGGCTGGGGGAGGTCAGATTTGGGGAGGAGTTGAGACAGTGACTTTTAAGATGGGTTAGAAAGAAAGTGTGGGCACTGCCAAGTCTAACGGGAAATGGTGCACCTAATTACCCACTAACTTCTGAAGTCACTGTCCCGGGGGTTTGTCATGAGTGAGTGCCCTGCACTCTCTGTGCAGACGAGTCAATGTTGGCTCAGCAAAGAGGCAAAGAGTGACCACCCCCCGCCCTCTTCTTTCACGTATTCAAGTTCAGTATGGAATCTCTTGTCTATGCCTGCTTCTTCCTCTCCCACTCCCCCTGCTTGTGTTCCCTCTCTCACTGGCTGTCTCTCTCTGTGTCAAATAAATAAAATCTTTAAAAAAATAATAAAATAAAAATAAACCATTGTAGCATAGCCCTGTTCCTTGGAGATACTTGAGAGTTATTTAGATCCAATGTGGTGAGTGTCTGCGTTGATTCTCAAACAATGAGTAGTAAGCCACCTGATGAACTTGGAAACGTTGTGCCTGGCAGAGGGGCCAGTGATTCCAAGGCATGAGGAGCGACTGAATATTATTTGTTTGGCTAGATAAGTCATTAAATTATGGGCCTCTGAGATAAGAATGCTTTTCACATTTTTTTAAAGATTTTATTTATTTATTTGACAGAGAGAGACAACCATAAAGAGAGGGAACACAAGCAGGGGGAGTGGGAGAGGAAGAAGCAGGCTCACAGCAGAAGCCTGACGTGGGGCTCGATCCCATAACGCCGGGATCACGCCCTGAGCCGAAGGCAGACGCTTAACGACTGAGCCACCCAGGCACCCCGGTTTTCACATTTGCAAATGGTTGAAAAAAAATAAAAAAGAGGGTAATATTTTGTAACACATGAAAAGTACATAGAATTCAAATTTCAGTCTCCATAAATGACATTTTATTAGAACACAGTCGTGCCCGGCATATAGGCACTAATTCTTATGTCTGTGGCTGCATTCACGCTCCAATGGCAGATTTGTAGTGATACTGACCATACGGCCCACGAAGCCTAAAATGCTTTACAGACAACGTAAGCTGACTCCTGGGCTACATCTGAGAAGGTGGTGGGCAGGGGGCATACTGAGCTAGCCAGGCAGGGTCCAGAGGACAAAGAGTCTTACGTGTCATACCAAGAATTTGGATTTTATTCTGTGTCAGTTGGAAGTCACTGAAATATTCTCAGCAGGGAAATGAGTGCCTTTGAGAAAGCGCGCACGTTAAGAGGCTCACTTGGGTGGCCATGCGAATTGAGCACGGAAGAGCCAAAGCAGATGGAATTAGGGAGCTGTTGCAATAATCTCGGTGAGAGCAAAGGAGAGTTGGAACATGGGCAGTGACAGCATGCAGGGAAGCAACAAGTGAGAAAAAAGAATCTCAAATAGTCCCGGAATAATTTCACGTATTGGCAGATGGCATCGTCATCTTCCAGTTACCTGGGCCATCTTGAATACTTGTCTGATTGTTGCAGCTTCGAGAATTTGTTTTTGAATCCCTTCTAAGATGGTGGTGGATGCAGTCACAGACCCATTCACATTGCTTTTGCTCTCACCTCCGCATGTTAAATGTGCTCACGGCTTACATCCCCGATGCCCTGCTTGGGGAGGTTTTCTTGCCATGGCAACTCGTGGGCCAAGTGCGGGGTAAACCAGAAGTGCTAAGGACTTGTTGACCTTATAAGCACCGCTCAAACAATGACAGGTGGGCGGTAGGTGGATAATTACTCTGGCTCCCTCACCCATCAGGTGGGATAATTCTGAAGTGTGGCTCTCCGAGTTCCCGAATACTGCTTGGCTTTTTTGCCCACGGAGGTAACTCACCACTTACTGGTTTCCTTTCCTGCTCTGTCTCACTTCCCACTCTTCCTCTGGTCCCCTTGAGCACAATAAACTATTTTCACTCAAATTCCTGTCTCAGAAACTGTTTCTCATAGAACCCAACCTTAGACATGTGTCTCTTTATTCATGATGTACAATAACATTGGAAATAATTTTAATACGGTGAGCATGACGTGCCTAGAAAAGTCTTTTCATGCCTATGAATAATTTTACCAACTTCAGCAAGATAGCATAATGAAGTTAATACTTGATGAAGTTAATGACGAATTAAGATTCTCTCTTTCCATACACTCCCCACCACTTAGCCCAGCCTACAAATCCAACTTGTCTGACCTGGTCTTAGGAGAAAATAGTCATGTTAGAAATGGACCCTCACTTCCAAAACAATAGCCTTAAAGATGACAGGTCAGCGGAGGACTTGCAATGGTATCACACACAAGGTCAGAGAAGATACTTGGGGGTCAGGGTCAAGGTGGTATCAAACAACTGAGTTCTGCCAGGAATGAGAGATGGGCTGGCTGTGGTTGGCAAGCATGTGTGTTCAGATAGTGGCCTGATCTCCACACTCCCAGCACGAAAGTTTGGACAGAGATCTATCTCACCTCTTTGGCCAGGACACCTCCCCGTCATGAAGCATAATCATTGCAAAGACGCCCAACCCACGGACGTATGGTTCCTGGGACCAGATATGAGACAATGATGGGACAGACCATTTGCCTCACATTCTTCCTTATTCAGGTCTACACTATTGAATAAGAGGCCATCTTTTGTTTATTTTTTTAGCTGCTTCATGTTTCTTGCTTAAGTTGTTTGACTCATGTGAGTGGATACTCAGTTTTCATCCCATTCTGGGCTGTCCAGATATGGCAGAGTAAAAGTCAGGTGGTTCATTCCATTTTAGCATGAAGAGTCTGATGTGCCAGAAACACCCTGGTCCGCTGGGCGGCCCATGAGATAACATGTCCACTAGATAGTTGATAGTGTGTATCTGGAACACAAAGAAAGACTGCCGTTTCAGGTATGGATTGGAAGTCCTCATGTTTCCTACTCGGAAGGAGCAGGGAATAAAAAGACACAATCGTGGTGAAAGAATGCAGGTATCTGAGACCATGTTAATGAAGACCCAAGAGTCACCCTGACACTTATAGGACCAGCCCCATCCACCAGACCTGGCATTCTGCGCTGCGAATCCAACATCAAAGGAACTCTGCTCTACCTGCCTGTTCTCTTCTGAGGAAAGCTATTCCTGGTGGCTTTTTTTCTGTAAAAAGTTGCTTAAGAAGTTTGGTTCAAGTAAATTTAGCCCTGCTTTCCAGGCATGAGATAATCGTATCTGTTAGAGACAAGAGTCGTGGAAGAGCAAAGCAGCCCCCAGCAGACAGCCAGGAGCTGGCCTAGCACTCACAGCTGGTTGTGCTGTTCTCCCGCTAGACATGATCATTTCACACAACATCAGCATCAATTCTGTCCTTGGGAGGCTAAGACCAAAACAAAACCCCTCTGTAATCATATCTGTGTGCCCACAAAATAGGAACCTTGCCCAAACCAGGAAATACGAAACACTGTCAGGATCCAGGAGTGATTGCTGCCTCTTTGCCAGTTACGGCTTTAGCTAACCTTCTCTGTAGATAGGACTTATTGAGATACTCAGTCATGAAGTTGCTTCTGCTTTCTGAGAGCACCCAATGCAGGATGAACCCCTGCTAGATTGTCACTTTGTCCCTCCCCAAATCACCCAACCAAAGTCCGAATCCTACCATATTTTTTTCTTCTTACTGAGGTTCCCCGTGGAGTATAGTTTTTCTCTTTGCAACAAATAGGAAGCCCACCCCGCCCTACTGTGGGCCTGTCCCTAGTGGCCCGTGGCCAAAGGCCATGGACAGCCTGGGGAATCCCAAGAGTTGATGCAAAAAGGTGGCTCGGTATGTTCAGATCTACTCCTATCAGATATTTCATATTAATCAGTAATAAAGCTGACTCAATCTTAATCATCTTTTGTGATGTTTTTCACTGCATCCTAAGAAAGGGGTACTGATCTCTATGGGTTATCTAAAAGTGTGCATTCCAGCCTTGTAAGCAAAGGAACCTAGAGCAGTAAGCCATGGAGCCTAGAGCAGTATGCGATGGAGCCTAGAGCAGTAAGCCATGGAGCCTAGAGCAGTAAGCCATGGAGCCTAGAGCAGTAAGCCATGGAGCCTAGAGCAGTATGCGATGGAGCCTAGGGCAGTAAGCCATGGAGCCTAGAGCAGTAAGCCATGGAGCCTAGAGCAGTATGCGATGGAGCCTAGGGACATAGCTGTAGAATCTAGAGAACTCTCTGCAGCCTTAGACCCCGCTCCTTTTTATATTCTCTTCCGGTAAACTTATAGAGGTGGGCTAATTAACATTGAGTGACGTTGTATCACCAGGAATCAATACATCCCTAAGGTGTACAAAGTCTAAACAATGAGAATCATATTTCCATGTCATGTAAAGGAAGTGTTTGTACACTGCTCCAAGACTAAAATACAACACACACACACACACCCCCCACGTGGGAAATGGTCACATGAAAACTAAACCATCATAGTGACCACTCATTGATTTCTTTCCTGTCAAAGGTAATGGCTAAAATGTCATTATTCGAGCACCTGGGTAGCTCGGTGAAGCATCTGCTCCGGCATGATCCCAGGGTCCTGGGAGCGTGTCCCCTGTAGGGCTCCCTGCTCAGCAGGGCATCTGCTTCTCCTTTGTCCTCTGCCTCTCCTCCCTGCCTGTGCTCTCTCTCTCTCTCAAATAAATGAATAAAATCTTTTAAAAAAAAATAAATAAATGAAATGTCATTATTCAACCTTAGTTTGACGGTCCCATTAAACAAGCAGCATGTGGCATCCAGGAAACCATATTCAACATATCTAGAAAAAAACCACTGGCCATTTTTAGAACGAGGACCCGCTAACTGACTTCCGTTGAGCTACAATACCAGTCTTAAAAATTGTCTCATGATGAATTTGCATGGTGAGACTTTTGCCAGTGTCCCCACCCCGAGCCTTCTTTTTGCGCTGTGATTCATTGCCATTGAGAGGGATGGCGACAGTGACCAGGACTGCTACTCAGTTCACCTCAAAGAAGAAGGTGCTGGAGAAGAGCCATCATCAAAAGCATTCAGGGTTTCCTGCATGCATCCAGCAGACAGAAGACCCTGAATGTGAAGAAAAGAGTTTGTTCATTCATGGAAATCTCTGCAATTAGCAGCGAGGGGAAGGGAAGGAAGCACCATCAGAGAGAACTTAGCGCTTGGCTGATTTAATTTCACCCACGTACGATCACATTGTCCTTATTGCTCAACTCGTCCTCTCTACTAAACGTGAAAGCAGTCTGCAATGGCAGTCACCGTGTTTGGTTTTCAGCAGAACTGCGCAAACGGGGAGAAAGGAGAAGGGATAGTGTCTTAGTCCATTTAGGCTACCGGAACAAAACTCCCACAGATTGGGTGGCTCAAACAACACGTGTTTGTTTCCTCCAGTTCTGGAGGCTGGACGTCCTCAAGGTGCTGGCAGATTTGGTGTCTGGAGAGCCCTCTTCTGGGATCACAGACTGACAGTCTTCTCACTGTGTCCTCAAATGACAGGGGCCAAGGGAGTTCTCTGGAGTCTCTTTGATAAGGATGCTAATCCCATCATCAGGGCTCCACTTTCAGTACCTAATGCCCCCCCAAAGCCATCACCTCCAAATACCGTCACCTTGGGGGTAAAGATTTCAACATATGAATTGTGGGGGTGGGGCTGGGGGATGCAAGCATTCAGTCCATAGCCGAGGGCTGTGTAAGGAAGCAGAAATAGGTGAGCCAAGCAATGACACAGTACCTTCTTGCCTGCTGTTAGCAAAACGTCTTTTTTTTTTTTCCTACAGTGTTTTGGCAAATGAGCTCAGGTTACTGTATTGTCTTTTTACTGTTGGTTTGTTCACATTGTTACTTGGTTGAGTGGGGGTTTTTTGTTTTTGTTTTCTTTGTGTTGTTTTTGCTCTTCAGATTGCATCTACCTGGGCTTTAAAATATTGCAGCAGGGATATGGTATTTGTGTAAAAATATTAGAACTTCGTTCTCACGGGGCGCCTGGATGGCACAGCGGTTAAGCGTCTGCCTTCGGCTCAGGGCCTGATCCCGGCGTTATGGGATCGAGCCCCACATCAGGCTCCTCTGCTATGAGCCTGCTTCTTCCTCTCCCATTCCCCCTGCCTGTGTCCCCTCTCTCGCTGGCTGTCTGTATCTCTGTCGAATAAATAAATAAAATCTTTAAAAAAAAAAAAAAAGAACTTGATTCTCTTTAGTCTCACTTCAGGGTAGGCAGGAGTTTTCTGTGAAGGGCCAAGTAGTAAATATTTTGGCTCTAGTGGCCACACAGTGTCTGTCACAAAGCACACGGCTCTTCTTCTTTGGAACAGAATATGTCCCCATGCGTTACGTAAATAACCCACATGATTGTGTACCCATAAAACTTTATACAAGCAAGCAGAGGGCCACATTTGGCCTGGGGCTGTAGTTTGCTGACCCTGTCCTAAGTTAACCTAATATCTGAATCCAAAAGAGAGTTTTGAGTTAATTCAGTAAATCCAGTTGTATCATTTCCCTGTTATTTATACAGAATCTTCCAAGCATACACATTGGGAGGAAAAAGTGAAATCCTTCTATCAGAATGCATTTATTTTAAAGATTTATTTATTTATTTTTAGGGAGAGAGAGATAGGGAGAGGGAGGGAATCTTGAGCAGACTCACAGCTGAGCGCTCGTTGCAGGGCTTGATCCGACAATCCTGAGATCATGACCTGAGCCGAAATCAAGAGTCAGATGCTTAACCAACTGAGCCACCCAGGCGCCCCAGCATGCATTTTTTCTTTTTAAACAGCATGAGACACGTTGATATCAGGAATTTACTTGTCTATAAAAATACCAGGGTGGATCATGGAATCTCTGTCTCTATATATTGACGTCTATCTTATGTATTAATTGAGCATCTATGTTCATGTATATATATATATATATATATCTAATCTAGTCATGGTTACCCGTGTGTATCTGCATATACCTGTGTATACACTCATGCATGCACATCTATGCACATACATGGAATTCTGACTGAATTCATATATACAGACTTGTTTATATATGTAACCATTTCCCTAGATATGCATATGTGAGGACATTTTGGATGTATCGTATCACACATTCGACTTCACAGAGATAATTCACAAAGGGTATGTTGGGATTGATCCGGTTTTTCATTGTCTCAGAGCTGCAGAGGCAAACTGGTACTTGGAGGTACAAATGATGGAGGCTTTTGAAAAGGAACACTGCTGAGTTTTTTAAATTAAAAAGGCAACCCCTCTACCAAGTGCATGAGGACATCATATTAGAATGCTCTGAGATGTTTTCTAAGTGTGAGATAATGGGCACTCCAGCCTGATCGTTATCAGCCCCCTTGGTATTGCAGAGGTGACATTTCACTGGATGAACTCATTTGGGGCCAACATGGGGGCTGGAGAACTTCTCAGGGATCTGGTCTATGGTGGGTTCCTGTTATTAACAGGGCTATCATTTAAATGTGGTGCACGACCTTACATTTGCAGAGGAAACAGTGAATTACAATAGTAATAGGCATGCACACGAGATTCTTTACGTAGTTAAAAGTCTTACCCTTAGGGATATCTTTGAGCTTGATTAAATTGGGTACAAATAAAATTTAATCTCAGAATGAGAAACCTGGGATAGTTTACCAACAATTCTGTAAAACAAGTATCTTTACGTGTTAGGGAGACGATCTTTCTCTCCCGAGTAAAAAGACAAACTGTGTAAAGAAGAAGTCTCCATCCCATGAAAAGAGAGATTTAATCATTTCTTTTCCAGATGGGAGAACGCTAATTACTGAGTTATGCTTTGGGACGATATGGCAATGCGGCATTTTGCCAAAAAGGCCTTCCTTGAAAAAACAGTTCCACGGAATGTAGTTGACCAACCCGCCCCAGATCCGGAAGTTCCCAGGACGTAGGACTTTTAATTCTAATATTGGGGCAGGACTTTGCAAACCTGGATGAGTTGACCACAATAATGGAACTGGGAGTAGTGGAATGACCCTGCCGCACTTTCAGTGGTCAGACAGGTCAGAGAAATTCTGGCATAGACGCAGTCCAACCTTTCTCTTCCCTGTAAACATTCACAAAGTCACAGTGGGTTAATTACGAAACAAGGTACATGTTTTTTTGGGTGCTTTGTACTACCAAGTACTAGAAGCTAAAAGCCTTCCTAGAGAGTGGCTAGGTTATCAATTCTTTTTTTTTTTTTAAGATTTTATTTATTTATTCGACAGAGATAGAGACAGCCAGCGAGAGAGGGAACACAAGCAGGGGGAGTGGGAGAGGAAGAAGCAGGCTCATAGCAGAGGAGCCTGATGTGGGGCTCGACCCCATAACGCCGGGATCACGCCCGGAGCCGAAGGCAGACGCTTAACCGCTGTGCCACCCAGGCGCCCCTAGGTTATCAATTCTAACCCAAGTTCTGTCCATATTGGAGCACTGAGACTGACTCAACATTTTATTGCAAAACCCCCTTGATGACCAGGACTTTAAAGACAACAGATGAAGGAGCAAGTATTTGGAGGAACAAAGAGGGTATATCAACATGTCTAATGAAACCATAGTAAGATTATTTGTACAGGCATGCATCTTTTTCTTTTTTCTTTACTGTTCTCTTCCCAAGGCTTGGCGTTAGGGCTGGGTCATTCTTGATCGGCCTTCATGGGGTGGGGGGTGGGGTTGTCCGATGCCCTGGGGAATTTTGAGCAGCCTTCCTGACCACTCCTCACTAGATGTCAGTTGTACCCCCCAGTTGGATTCAACCAAAAATGTCCCCAAAGGAGCACACTCACTGTCAATGATAATTGATCATCTACTTGGGCCCATCTAAAAAGTAGGTACCCTACAAATAGACAAAGCTGAGTCAGGAAGGGCGCCCTCAGTAAACCAAACCGACACGAGGACGTCCCCCTTGGTCCCCACCCAGTCATTGGCAGCTTCCTGAAGGATGCAATGCAACCTTTGAAAAAGCGGAGGGCCTCCCATCGTCCACGTGCTCTGTTGCAGAGCAGGCCCTTTGGCTGATGTGCCGTTCAGATCCTGGCAGGCACAGACGCTGACGCTCAACCCAACACCTGCCGTGTTGATAGGACTCGATCAGGTCATTAACTCAGCTCTCACAGACACAATTCAGGAAGGAAGAGAACATGCAAATACTTGTTCTGTGTGCTCTCAAAAACTGCTAATTGTCACCCTGACTAGCTCCTAGAGGCATTACGTGTGTGAGAGGTGATGTTCAACCCAGCTGTTCGCACCCTTTATCCTTCTCTTCCCGCACTTCCATCTTGCCCTCCCACAACTTGCAGTTTGTCCGTTAAAACCAAAAGCGGCACCCGGACACACACACACACACACATGCATGCACACAAAGACATTTAAAAATCTGGCAATTGCTTCTGGACTCATTAATACCACAATAAGATTCCCTGGGTTTGGGATGGCGTTTGTCCACGTCAGCAGTATTGGTACGTGTGGTTGCATAATCCTCTGTTGTGGGGAATGTCTGTGTGTTGTAGGGCATTTACAGCGTCCCCAGACTCTACTCACTAGATGCCAATCGGGTTGCCACAACCCCGAATGTCTCCTGACATTACCAAGTGTCCCTGGGAAGTCGAATCGCTCCAGTAGGGTACCACTGATTTAGGGGATGAAGATGAACAGAAAATAAAGGACAGTGATGTGAGATGCGTTTAGGAAGGACTCTAAAGGGAACGTTAAAAATACTTACAGCAGGTCCCACCCTTGGAGGTTTGGAACTAATTGGTATGGGGTTCTGCTGGGGCACAGGGTTTCCATAAAAGCGTCCCGGGTGATTGTAATGTGCAGACAGGTTTGAGAGCCACCAAGCCAGAAAGGCATTCATGACCGGAGTTCAGACGAAGCTTCACAAAATTCCTCAGCGATCGGTACACAGGGTTCTGGTGTGTCCCATTGGGCAGATATCAGTTCTAGAAAGTGCGTGTTTCTGAGTGTCTAAGAGCTATTTTGTGTGCTGGCTCAAGGGGAGGATGTGTGCTGGGCAGTCAGAGAGCGAGACTCTTTAGCCATTCTCTCACCTTCAGTTTCTGGAATTTTCCAAGATTTTCTAGGGCCATGCTGGAATCCTCCCCTGCTCTCCCACCCCATGTCCAGTCTATAGAACCTTCAGAATATGACCCCTTCTCACGACCCCCACCAGTGCCTTCTACAAACTTCCACCATTGTCTCTTTCAAGATAATAATGGTTATTATGATACAGTAATATAATAACATATTAATGTTATTATTGTGTGACTCAGCATTACTATCACTACCCCAACTCCCCCTCCAAGGCTGTCCTAAATCTAGCTGCCGGGATCATCTTTTTAAAATACAGGATAAATTGTGGGGGCGCTTGGGTGGCTCAGTCGGTGAAGCGTCTGCCTTCAGCTCAGGTCACCATCTCAGGGTCCTGGGATCGAGCCCCGTGTCGGGCTCCCTGCTCAGCGGGGAGTCTGCGTCTCCCTCTCCTTCTGTCCCTCTCCCCTGCTCATGCTGTCTCTCTCAAATAAATAAATAAATAGTTTAAAAAAACTAAATAAAATAAAGGATAAATTGTATCAATCCCCCCAACAGATCTTCTCTCAGCATAAAATCCGAGAACTTCTCAGTGATGTACAAGGTCCCATAGGATGGGTCCCCACTGCCACCTCCCTGGTCCCATCTCCTACTACACTTGCTTACGGACTCTGGGCTTCTAGATGTTTCTAGAGCATTCCAGGCACACTCTTCTGCCACCTGCTGCTTGCTCTGCCTGGAAAGCTTGTCCAGCTATTTGTAATGCTCTCCCCTCCTCCCGGAGGTGTTTGCTTAAAATGTCATCTTCCCAGAGAGGTCTTCCCTCACCGTTTTCAGTAAAATTGCAACTCCCAAACACTCCTTATATCCCCTCTAATTTTCTTCATTGTACTTCTTACCACCTGAGTTTGTTTCTTACGACCTCAGTAACAAATCTCCACAAACTGGGGTGCCAGCGGGGGTAGCTTAAAACCAACAGAAATGTATTCTCTCACGCTTCAGAAGGCTGAAAGTCTGAAATTCAGGCGGGGTAGGGCTGCGCTCCTTCTCAAGGCTCCAGGGCAGGGTCCTTCCTGCCTCTTCCACCTTCTGGGGCTCCACGTGTCCCTGGGGGGTGTGGCCCCATCCCTCCAGTTTTCAAGATCAGCATCTTCAAACCTCTTTCTCCTCTGTATTCACATTATCTTTTTTCCTACGTGTGTCCATCTCCCTCTGCCTCCCTCTTTTGAGGATCCGTGTGATACATTTATGGCACACGTGGATAATCTAGGACAGTCTCTCCAATTCAGTTTAACCCTTAATTTAGGCACAACTAAAAAACCCTGTTTCCATATAAAACAGTGTTCACAGGAATCCAGGAATTAGGCCCTGGTTTCTTGAGGGGACACACATTACTAAGATCACTCTACCACCTATTTTTCATGTTATTTGCTTATTCTATCTTCCACCCCACACACTGTGATAGAAAATCTACTGTGGGGGCGCCTGGATGGCTCAAGTCATTAAGCATCTGCCTTCGGCTCAGGTCATGATCCCTGGGTCCTGGGATCCAGCCCCACATCGGGCTCCCTCCTCCGCTGAGAGCCTGCTTCTTCCTCTCCCACTCCCCCTGCTTGTGTTCCCTCTTTCACTGGCTGTCTCTCTCTCTGTCAAATAAATAAATAAAACCTTAAAAAAAGGAAAAAAAGAAAATCCACTGCGGTCAAAGTATTTGTTTTTTAATTTCATACTCCATTGCTGCATTCTCCATCTACGATATCATAAACAGTCAATAAATAACACCTGCTCTAGGACTCACCAGATTTGCAGAAGGAGAGCTCAGAATACGGGACGGAAGAGATAACAGCTGAGAATTTTACAGAATTTAGAAAAGAAAATAGCTACGACTCCCATGCAGATCAATAGAAAGAAATCTGCTCCAGACCTCTGCCCCGATTTGCAACACGCCAAAGACAAAGACGAGGAAAAGGCCCAGAAGAAGAGAAATCCAGTGTACATTTCCCAGCCCGTGCAGGGAAACATCCAAAGGGAGGAACGTCAGTCCATGCAAAGCGCAAGCAAGATGGTGGGGGTAACAGCCATTGGTTATTAAAACAAGATCAAGTGTTGGTGAGAGTGTGGAGCAAGAAAACTCAGAGTCCACTGGTTGGAGCTGTATTGCTGTTGGAGAGACACTGCAGATATCCAGGAGGGCTCACTCAGCATTTTACTTCTCACCTATTTGCACAGGGATATGTGTACAAGAATGTTTACTGCAAATCAAGTTGAATACTTAACCCGAAGTGTGGAAATTAATTGTGGTAGAGTCATGCATGAATTATAACACAGCAGCAAAAAGCGCATTGAGAGCAAACAGCTTATCCACACGACGACCTTCACGGACACAGTGCTGATGGCAGCGTCCTGGATTCCAATCCTACAGAGTTTGAGAACAAGAAGAGACCCCCTACAGGAGGCACGCATCAGATTTTTGTGCGGCGTGAGTCATCCTCTATGCGTAAACGCGTGCAGCAATGCGTGGAGCCGATGAAAAAACAAAGTCAAGACAGACGCTAATGACAAGTGGAAGACCATGGAGAAAGGCCACAGAGGCATCCATGGCGCCCTTCCCTAGTATTTGTTACATTGTATCTCTTTCTGTAGTAGATACATCACTCTATTAAACAGTGTGGTTTTTATGTCTGAATCTATTTATACATAATATCTGTGCCAAATAACTAAATAGACAAAGAACAGGAGAAAGTATGCAAAAATATTTTTTTATTTTTATGGAGGTTTTACCTTCTCTACTTTCAACATTTTTAAATGACCCCGTATCATTTTTTTTTTTTTTAATAATCTGGAACAAACCTGTTCCCTTCACTTTGCAACATCCGGGGGCCATTGAAACAAACCTGTTCCCTTCACTTTGCAACGTCCAGGGGCCATTGACCACGGAAAGCATCTGGCCTACAGGACAGCATGGACAGAACTGTGTCCAAGTGTGGAAGGTCTCAGTAAAGGCTGCCTGAACCAGAAAGATAGTATTTTTTAGCCAATTGCAACCTTCAGTTAGTTGAAAAGAAGCCAGCCAGCTCTGAATGTAATTGGCAGTCTGAGAACCATCAAATGCTGTCAAGAGCGCAGGAAGAGTTCATAAAACGCCAGCCAGCCCGGGACATCACTGGCTCCCAGAGCAGAGAGGATCACAAGTGAGAGATTTTCTGTTTCCTGTCCGTGCACCTGATTGTCATCAATTCGGGTGAAGAGGGGTAGCTCTGCAGTGGCCCCCAAACCATAGTGTTGACTAGCACCTGGCTGTGGCAACAGCCCAGGCAACATTCCTGAGGCAAGGTTTTCAAGCTCAGCTTTACAAGGATGGAATCGAATTCCAGGGCAGGGAGAACTAGCTTCAAAGAGATGCTGGGGGCGGAAGAAGTTACCTGCATTATGAAAGCAATACGAAAATGCCCCCAGTGTTGGAGACATGCCCCAGGGCTGTGCCGTAGGTCAGATCCAATTTTAAACTGTGGTTTCCCCCACGACCCTACATATATGTGGTGGGACAGATCATCTCTCTGAATGCTAGAGTCCTCAAAACATATCCAGAATCCAACCTTCTCCATAGAGCCTCTGGTCTGCAGCACAGGGGACCGTCTTCCTCGTGGTGACTATGGTAGCCTTCTGACTCACCTGACCCAGACTCAGTACCCTCCACATGCCAGCCACAGGAGCCTTCAACCACCGTCTGCTCCAAGCCCTGCTATGGCCACCATTTCTCTGGAGCCCAAGCCAGACCCCGTGTTGTCCAAAGGCTGTGCACCTTGGCCCCTCTGGTGTCATTTCCTACTGTTCTTCTCCAACACCCCCCTGAATCGTGCCTCCTGGTGCCTGCTTCCCCACACCCAGCATGCCCAGCCCCCTTTCTCTGCTGTCATGAACCCCCCACCCATGATTGGACCAGCTCCGTTCAAGGGTGGGAGGAGACGCTTCAATCACACAGTTGCAGTGCTCAACCGTTGGTCCCGCCCGTATCACTTCTCATTATCCTGCAAGCTCTCCCCTGGTGTCTGCTCTGTACACCACCCTCAGGAATGCAATCTGTCCGATCCTGATGCCATCACCCTCTTGTGAAATGAGTATTTATGGTCAGTGCCTGCTGCTGATAGTAGCATCCTTTCCTGGCGCTGGACCACTAATGTATGTTTAAAAGCAACCTGCAGCGCGGGAAAGAAGCATGGTACTCAATGGCTAGACTGGCTTTGTAAAATATATGTATGATTAATGAAACTAACATGGGCCAAATTTATCAGAGTCCTCAAAATACAACTTTATTAATTCATTTAGTCAGTTATGTTCTCAGACATCTTTTTTAAAATACTTTCCCCCTTCCTTCCCTCCTTCCCTCTCTCCCTCCCTGCCTTCCTTCCTTCTCTCCCTCCTTCCCTCTCTCCCTCCTTCCCTCCCTCCTTCACTTCCTCCTTCCCTCCTCCCCTCCCTCCTTCCTCCCATCTTCTCTCTCTCTGTTCCTTCTTTTCTTCCTTCCTTCCATCCATCTTCTCTCTCTGCCCTCCCCCCTTCTTGACCTTCTCTTGGGGGAATCAGAGATTCCTACTTTGAATTTATTTACCAGTTCAACTCCCTTTTCATTTTGTAAGCCATCTGCTTGATGTGTTAGCATTATTTCTTCTGCTTTGCAAAGGATTATTTTCCCATCTTTTAGAAAAAATTATGTCCCCATCATTTATCACGAGAAGACGTTCTTCCAAAAATCTTATCATTTGCATTCTGTCTTGCAATGGTATTTATCACCATTACATAGACTTCATTCTGTAGTTAAACAGATCCCCCATGTGCTGTCTCTTCTTTCATGGCTTACAGCCTCCAATGGTATTTTTTTTTTTTATTTTGACTAATCCAACATTTCATTGGCGCACATCTCCAAATGCTTATTTATTTTCAGGAAGACTTATGAGTGATATGTTTTCAGTGTCCTTGCCCATCAGCGACATCTCCCTCAGCAGGTTTTGTCTGGGGGTGGCATTTCCCAAAGCGTGTGTTTTATGACCATCTCCATGTGAGTAGAAGGAAACGTAAATCATGCTAAGATTTACTTTAGAGTGTATTTTTGAACATATGTACCAGAGATAATGTTGTGACACACAGCCATAAATATCTAAATTCCTATGTGTTGTTAAAATCTGTCACGTTCAGCGTGATGTTCAAGGATCGTCCTTCTCTGAAGAAGGAGAGGGAAACTGAGCCAGTGAGAGAGAAACCCTCATCTGCAATGGGCCAAACGGGAAAAGGAGAAAGTCCTCTGCTAGCAGGATTTGGAAATGTCTGGGCTTCATCACAACTTGGGGCAAATCCCATCCATCCTCTAGGGATGATATCCTCGTTCTCTCAGCCATCACTGGATGGGATCCTTGCCGGGAGAACACACGTGTGCCATGATCCACAGGAATCCATGGTCACGTCACTGGGGACCCACCACAGTGGACCCAACAAGAAACATCTGCACACCATGGGCGTGCAATGAAAATTAGGGGCAAGGACAGCTTGTCCTATTGTCTTCCACTATTTGCTTATTTAAAAATAATACTTTTCCCTTTTTCTCTTTTTTTAAGATTTTTTATTTATTCATTTGCGAGAGAGAGAGCAAGAGTGCAGGAGCTGGGAGAGGGGCAGAGGGAGAGGGAGAAGCAGGCTTCCCGCTGAGCAGGAAGCCTGATGACACAGGACTTGATCCCAGGGCCCTGGGATCATGACCTGAGCTGGAGGCAGACGCTTAACTATCTGAGCCACCCAGGCGCCCCAAAACTTTTCCCTTTTTCAAGCACCTGGTGTTGAGGACGCTCCATTTTGTCAGACCGCAGCTATGTCAATTAAAATAGACTTTTAGTCCCTTTCACAGCTGCAGTCCATGTGGATGAACTGTTTGCGGTGCCTAATGGTAGGGGATCTTGCATATTACAGACATTCCCCTAAGATTTCACCGAGTGAGATCTAGAAATCCCCAGGTTCAGCAACTCTGCATAAAAGGGTGATTCTTACATAATTTAGAACACTGTTTAATGACCAACTCTAAATTAAAGTATAGAAACTCCAAGATCAAATTGAGTTCACGAAACTAAGTCCTCAAGTCACATAATTAGTTCAGCCCGGCAGGATTTCCTTCTCTAAAACTTCAGTTATTTTATTTCTCTCTCTCTCTCTCTCTCTTTTTTTCTTTTTTTGGCAGATGGATGGTTTCTTATGCATGTTTTTGTGCTTAATTTTTTTTCTCAAATATCATGGAAATGTCATGAAAAATACAAAGGGGAGATCAAAACGATACAGCATAGGTTTGCAAACAGCAAATATTCGTAAGTTTTGTGGAGTGTAAGTTTATTCATTTTTGTAAATGCATAATGAGATGGTTTCATTATTCCTTGACCTTTCAAGGTTTGAAAGTATCCACTTTGTTCTCTGAGATATTGTAACTCAGGAAGTGTCTTTTTGGAGAGAATGCTGAAATGGTGCCTTTTTTCAGTCCTCACCGTGGGGAGTAACTTCTGACATTTTTGCACATTAAATTACATTACATGTGAAGTTACTCTTATTTGAGGTTATGTTTAGACAGGGTGGCTTAATGGAAGTAAAAATGTAAGAGAAACGGTTAAAGTACAAGGGAAAAAAGGCTATCCAGGGGTGGGGTTGGGGGGGGGTAGCAACAGATTTCCTTCAATTTTCAATTAAATCTGCCATCAACAGATTTTGTTAAACCCAATCAACCTAGCTTCTTAAATTAAGACAAAAAAGTGAAGTATTGCAGACTTATTTGCAGAGTCTGAAAAATTCCATTTTCCACAGCCTTGAAAACACTTGACTTATCTTGACCTTTGTTAGAACAATCTAATTGGAATCAGATGGAAGCTCTCTATGGTTTAGAGGCATGCTTTCTTAATTTTTAGGGTTTGAGCACATTTTCCTAATGTTTTTACTTATTCAGTCTCCTCTACCGTAAGTAAATTACCTTTTCATACTAATTTGATCATTGTCTTCTTAAGTGTTCCGTTTCCTTATCGATGTTTAGGGCTTCTCCATGCAGGTGGGAACTAAGCCATTTCGGGTTTTATACCTTGCAAATCTCCTCTCTGTCGAGCCTTACCTTGCCAAGTGATTTATAGTGACTTGTCGATCATGCCGGCACTTCTGGCGTTCATGTAATTGGGCATGCCGGTATCTTTCTTAAAGAGGGTTTGTGTGTTTGGGGTCCTTGGACAACTCTTCATGATCCCAAGCTCTTGAACTAATTTCAGTACACTTTCTTCTAGTTGTTTGGACATTTTGAAGTTTTTTTCCATTCGCCAGGTTTTCAAAAATAGTGTGCTGGAGGGATCCATCGTCCTTTCCCGCATGCTGGCCCCACGTGTGGGTTACCTTTCCATCCACCCTCCCCTGCTCCATCGTTCTGCAATGAATTTTTGCCACATTACCAGTTTCTTTAGATGCTTTATCTGTTCCCTACCCTCTCTGCTCTGTTCCTTTAGTCAATATGACTGTCCAGTATCTGACTGTTTTAATCACTATAAACTTCCTAATGTCATATATTCTAACGAATTACGTTACTCTAGCTCTTTAGTCAGAGAATTCCTCCATCTTTATTATTCTTGTTCCAAATATTCTCGGACACTTACCTTCCACAAGATCCAAGTTTTCCATTTTAAAGAAATCCTCTCTTACGATTGGACAGCTGATTTGCATTGAATTTATAGCTTACTTCTATTCATTGTTACATCTTCTTTCATGTTCTTCAGAAAGTTGTTTGTTTCGTCTATTAGGATAAGTATTTTTTAAGTACTTTGTAGTTGAATTTTTGTGTATTTTTAATATAATGTTTGTTAAATGCTTTTTTTTTTTTTAATTATTTGTTGCTGGTATAAAGGAATGCAAATTCCCTTTTGTGTATTGCGCTTGTATTCAGTAGCTATGAGGAACTCCCTGCTTAATAGATTCCCTAAAGATTCTCCTGGATTTTCTTTATAGATAATCATACCATTTGTGCATAATGATAATTTTCTTTCATCCCATACCCTCTTCACACCCTTTGAACATTTTTCTCTAATTGCCTGGCTAGCCCTTCCAATGTTACTTTCAGTGGGTAGTGTGTCTTGACTTTTATCCAGTGACGTGTGTGTTATCGAAGGGAGTTTACAGTTGGATTCATTAATTTTAAACATTCTACTTTAAATTATGGGGTTCATCAGGTCAGTGAGGAAAACCATTTCTTCCACCCACTTAGATTCTGTACCCAAGACAGTGCAAATGTAACCGACAAAAGACAGATTAACGGGAGAAAAGACAGAGTTGATGCACATACATACACACGTACAAAAAGCTTGCAAAGAGAGTGGCTCAGGGCAGCTGCTAGAATTTAGAGTTCATATACTATCTTCATAGTGGGGGCAGAGGGAGAGGGGCAGGTATGGCACTCCAAATAACATTTAGGGAAAAGGAATGAGTCTTTAGGACAAATATATCATAGGTTATACAGATGCGTGACAACGTTTGTGTCTGCAATTTCTCATCCAGGTGCCTTGGTGTTAGGGGTCAGTTTCCCCTGGTGCATGAAGTCTCTCTGGAAAGGGAATTTATGGCACTTGAAATCTTTTGGAAGCTTCTGTTTTTAGGCGGAAAAGACTCGTTCCAACGATGCCTTTTCCTGCATCTATTCATTCTCAAGTGTCTTCAGCACAAAATAACTTTAGTGCCTCAGTGGGATACTCTGGATCCCTTCAACCCCATTAATAAATTTGACTACAAGACACATTTTTATGTAAAGAACGCACATGTCTCGAAGCCTCCATCTGGCCTCGCAGAGAAAGCCCTTCACTCCGTTCTAAGGATCGAGGTGTGTCTTCCTCACCGGCTTCTGCCTCGGGGAACCCAGTGGTCCCCTGACAGGTCTCTCCTGGTCTCGCAGGTCAAGCCAGCCCTGTCGAGGCCCTGTTCTGTTGTCCTCATGGCACAGATCCCCTTCCCTTCCTGATAATTGCCTTGCTTATTTGTTGATGGGACTGTTTGTGTCTGGTCTGCTCTGTCCTCCACAATACAGGTCCCATGAGATCATGCTTTCCGGGTATCCCCCACACCTAGAGCAGTGCCCTCTCCCACTCCCCACACACAGCCCATGCTTACAAGGAGTTCTTTCCTAAGTAGCATGAGTTCCCCCGTGTGATAGGTGCCTGCAAGAGGCAGGACTGAATCTTTTCTGTAGTTACATTTGGTCTGCAGGTGAGTATGGACGTGTGTGTTTATGCGACCAAGAAACTTCAGTGCAGTCTCCTTGTTCTGCCCTTTCTTAGCAAGTGAGAACCATGTCATGTGACCTTCAGACACAACCAACGTGGTTTTCCACCCTCCGCTTTTCTGCGATTTTCCCCTTTTTCATTTCTCCAACCATCTGAAGACACAGGGGGAAGATGGCCATGTATATGCCTGGATCTCAGCCTTCCAGCCTGCAGAGCTGGGAGACCGTGATTGCTGCTGTTTCAACCCCCTGGCCATTGGTACTTGATAGGGCGGCCGTAACGGACGCAGCCATTGGCAGAGCTCATCTCCTACGGTCACAGGACTGAAGTCCCCACTTCCTTCTTGCCCGTGACTTGGGGGCTGCTCTCTGCTCCCAGAAATGGTGCAGAGTGACCCAAGGACACACCACTGACATTTTGTCCTACAGAAGGTGAGGGTAAACTAGTCCTTTCTATTCTGGAAATGCCATATGCCCTCTCTGACTGTAAAAGGAAATGCATTGAAAGGCAAGGCGAATTCAGAGACTCAGGGCGTTGGAGAGCAGGGAACAGAGGTCACATGCAGTACCATCACAAGGGGATCAGTGCATGCACTTTCTCCTAGCCATGCACATCCTTTTCCTAGGGCCTAGGTACAGAGTCCCTTACCATCGCAGTCCCCTCAGGGCACCCAAGCCGGTCCCCGGAGCCCTCACTCCCAGCCTCTGCATGCTGCTGTCTGCCATGCGTATCCTCTCAAACAGCCCGTTTCACTTTTCCTCAGCATTAGAGTAAGTAACAGGCACAGATATAAACGCTGCTGACGCATTGTCTATAAGTGAGCTGATTTCCCATTCTAAGTAAGTGCCCCAGTGAGCCATGTCCTGATGGGCCTGAGGTGTGACTCTGCCCCGAAAATAGCCCACGTGTGCGGACGGCTCCTGGGCCACACCAGGAGCTCGCGTGTGACTCTCTCCTGAGATGACACACGTGTGCTCGGACGTGGTGGGGTTATCTGGAGTGACATGATTTCTGTGATCCAGCAGCCATGTATCGAAGGCATTCTAGGAACAAGGCAGTTTGCAGGAATTTATACTCAGGCATGACTCAGACATGGCCGGGCCACATCTACCTGGCCAATACTGCAAATCTTCCCTTTACCTATTACTCTATAATGGAGAAAACCTTTACGTGTTCCTTGGGGAACATGTTTTGAAGGTAAAGCCAGTGTCAAAATTTTACTAATTTTACACAACCGAGAAATGTGTAGACTATAATGTCTATGTAAATGAAAGTACCATGAAGGGGCTCAGAATAGGCCACCCCAAATATGCCAATTTGACAGATTGATAATTTTCAGCGGAAGGTACTTGAGAAACAGGAGATGTGCCAAGACCTCCCCCTTTCCACGTCAAATCAAGGCAGGGGCTTCCCATGAGACAGGTGTCCTCTTTGTACCAGGAAGAGGAGAATATTCTTATCGCCAGAGCCTGGGGGTCAGTGCCAAACTGGACCCATACAAAGAAACCTACAGAAACCCACCTTATCACCTCTTAGTGTCCCCCCCATTTCCTAGTCATGTTCCCCCAATCCACTGGCCTTAGAAGCTCGAACCCTTTTCCTTGTCTTGTCGGTTCTTCACAAATTTACCGTCCTTTGTTAAGAAAGATGTATATAAGCTCTCAGTTCTAACAACTTGTTTGGGTCTTCCTTTCTCTTTTGAAGTCTCCTGCGTGCATGCAAAAATATCAGATAAAATTCGTATGCTTTTGTCCTGGTCTTGGATCTTGTGTCAGCTTAATTCTTAAGACCTGTCTCAGAACCTAAGAGGAGAGAGGGGATGTTTCTCCTCCTTTATGACAGCCAGGCAATTGAGTTCTACGTGGTCCATAGAAACGACGTGGAGGCATTGACTGAGATGGGAAAATGACTGTGATCTATTGTTACGTCTTAAAAATAACAGCACAAACCCCTTTCTTTTGTAAATAAATATATATATGCATATGTCATGTAATATGCATATTATAATGTATAGATAATACATGTATAAATATAATAAACATATTTCTATAAGGATATATATGTGCACACTCAGACATATATACTACTGGCAAATATACATATATATATATATATATGAGTTCTATATATATAAATACATATGCAAAAGGAACAGGCAGGCAGCCAATTTAGAACATCTAAGGTCTGAGTAGTAATAGTGACATGTTGAAAGAAAAATGAATTAAGCTTGCTTTGAAGCCTGACTTATATTTTATTCTTAGAGGTCCCCTTTTTAGCTTTACTTTCATACGGTTTGCCATGCACGGTGGGCAGCTTATCTGCAAAAGACACGTTCTCGTTCTATCTCTATCCATCGCTGTCTGTCTACCCACCTACCTGTCTCTGGGTGTCTCTATCTGTGTATCTTTCCATCTCCTGTCTATCTATCTGCCCATGTATGTGTGTACGTTTTTCCATGGTTAGCGCCGAATGGTTGAACTGTGTTCAATCCAGATTTTTGCATTTTGTGTGATACACAGAGTGGGATTGCGCTACGATCATAAGCCCTTTGAAACTCTGCGATCAGCCTTATTAGTTTGCAGTGATGACTTATTCCCCTTGAGCCTCCTCCTTCTCTTTGTCACCTGGAAGACGCCTTTGCTGCACATTTCCCTGGACCCAGAGGGCACAGCCAACAATCCACCCCCATCTAGCTTTAGTGCACACCTGCCCCACCTCCCCGGCAGGTGCAGACAGAAAGGTATCTATATCCTGATGAGACACAGATTCCTATTGATCTCTCCTGGGAGATAACATTAAATGTAAGCGCTCCGAAACCATGTCTTGATTCCAGACACTGTGCTTGCGGTGGAACATGCAAAGTAAAAGCAGTAATATCTCTCCACGAGGTTGTGCGTCTCCAGGGGCCCGCCAGTGTGCTGATAGCAGCAATGGAAAGATGGACAGACCCAGTTCCCAGCTTCCAGGAGCTGGCTTTCTTGCACAGTGCCTCTTTCACAACATTGCAAAGATCCAACGAAGACTTTCCAGTTTGGGGCATCTGCCTCTGTAATGGCTTGGGGGACCCTGACCCTCTGGGGCTGCTCCAGTTTCTCAGAGCTCTTGAGATGCCCTCGATGGCACAGTAGGGGTGCAGGTCCTGGAGCAAAACCATTCAGCTTGTCCTTCTTACTGCCTATTGCAGAGACAGGAGAACTCCATATCCTCGCTCAGATTTAGACTCTAATGATTTCTATATTCCAAACAGCGGTTCCCGATATTACCCCTAAAACTTGGCTCGCCACGGCGCCTGGGTGGCGCACTCGTTAAGCATCTGCCTTCGGCTCAGGGAGTGATCCCAGTGCCCTGGGATCGAGCCCCACATCGGGCTCCTCCACTGGGAGCCTGCTTCTTTCTCTCCCTTTCCCCCTGCTTCTGTTCCCTCTCTCGCTGGCTGTCTCTCTCTGTTAGATAAATAAATAAAATCTTAAAAAAAAAAAAAAAAACCTTGGTTGGCCAACTTCCTGGCATCCATCGGAGAAGCACTATTTCCTGGCCTTGGGAGCACATTGGGGAAGCGCTGATAAGCTGTAGTGACTTGGCCGGATGAGTGTCTTTGTCCATCTCAAAGGGACCTGGCATTTGACACAGAGCACACCCTTATGGCACTCCTCAGTCCTCGAGCTGACCTTTCCTCCTTACAGGGACATTCCCCGAAACAGTGATACGTTCACTTGATCGGCGCAAGCCCACGCACGGCATCCTTTTCTTGCCCTTCGTGGGCCTCGGTGGATGACGGACAACCTCTGTGCTCGGAAGAGGTTGACAGTGTGCAGTTTGGGATGGACGAGCACTCCCCAGTGATGCCTCCTGGCTCTGGGGAGAAGCCGGGACGCACACACTGACTCGTACTGGCTCCTGGGGACATCAGATCACTGAAAATAATCATCAACCGAACAGAGAAAGCAAGACCTTTTGTACCGTGGCAGGAGCGCCTACCCTCGCGTGGGGAGAGCAGAAGGTGGCCGTTTCGCGGCTGCACATAGCTGCCACCAACTCCTGCATCTCTTGGAACCACACGTGTCACATCGACCCCAACGACCAGATGGTGCCAGCAGTTCATTTTGTCGCACTTCATAATGATGACAATGCCAAGTGTTGAACACTTAACACCAATAGACTTCCTGCTGGGTCCAGACAAAGCGGGAGCTGGGGGCATGGAACAGGGGAGAGGTAACTCCCCTGTATGAAATGAAGAATGGATGAGCCTCGCTGTAAAGACTCACTTACTTTATCCTGGGGACATGGGACATGCTCAACTTGGTTTTAACATCGTGTATAGCACACGTGTGAGCAGTGGTGTCCTGCGTGGGTCCAAGTTGGCCGTTGTGGTTCTGAGATTTTATGTGCGTCCAGCTGCAGCAGAGCTGGATCTGATGGTGGAGACGATTCTATCATCAGTGTGGACAGAGAATGAAGTTCCTTGGCTAGATTCTGTGTATAGTGTGTGCTAGGACTTCAAGTTCTTTAAAAAAAAAAAAAAATGTCCATGGGGTGCGTGGGTGGCTCAGTCGGTGAAGCGTCAGCCTTCAGCTCAGGTCATGGTCTCAGGGTCCTGGGATCGAGCTGCGAGTCGGCTCCTTGCTCAGCGGGGAGACTGCTTCTCCCTCTGCCTCTGCATGCATCCTCCCTCTTGTTATCTCTGTCTCTGTCTCTCTCAAATAAATAATAAAAATCTTTTTAAAAATGTCCAGTTTATCTGCTTATGCCTTGGGTTTGAAAAAATCAGGGAACTTTACAAGTGAAATGTATCTAGGAGCCCGCTGTAAAAGCCAGTTGTCCAACAGATGGTAGAAATATGTTGGCTCATGCTCTGAGCCTAGGGTCCCATCACTTTAAGGACCACGAAGGGATGCCCAGCTCTGTTCGAGCAACATTTGTTGAGCTGTGCCCAGGGGTCATAACACTTCTGGATAATGCCATTTAGGATTGGGAGTCTGTGACTAGCCCTTCTCCTGAGCCAGAGATAAGAGCTGCCCACCATGCTTTGGGTGACTCAAGCACAGTTGAGCAAAGGCTTCCTTTGGTCTGCGGAATCAGGAAAGACTTTCCAAAGGAGATAGCCCAATAAACTGGGTGTTTATGGACAAGTAGGACTTGGAGAGACAAAGAGAAGGGGAGAGAGAGGACATTTTGAATTTGGAACCTGGGCAGGAGAGCCTGAAATTCTGTGGTGTCTCCAGGGCATCACAAATGGATGAGGTGTGGGGTTGGGGCACACGACACAATCAAGCAATATGCTGGCAGGTGAGCTGGGGAGGCATGCAGAGCAGACCCTGGAAGACGCTGTGTCCCATGTCAAGCAACTCGGGTTTTGTTTTGTAGGCAGTGTGCAGTTACTTGGGGATATGAGTAGGGAAGTGACATTCCCTAATCCTCATCTTTTAAGAGGATGATTCTAGTGAGGTTGGCAAAAGGCTTTGGAAGGATGTGCTCCTTTTCAGAGCTTCAGGTCCCTTGAGCTGTGCTCATCTTGATAATGACTCTGTGTCCAG
Organism: Ailuropoda melanoleuca; assembly: GCF_002007445.2. Classification (NCBI taxonomy): domain Eukaryota; kingdom Metazoa; phylum Chordata; class Mammalia; order Carnivora; family Ursidae; genus Ailuropoda; species Ailuropoda melanoleuca. Next base: position 4,196,763 of record NC_048238.1, on the reverse strand, counting down.
GGTCATACCTACAAGAGTATAGACACCTATCCTAAGAGACTAAGAGTATACATAACTATGCATAGGACAGAGGGTAAGGAGGTGTCTGTACTGCGTGCAGTATTTGCCTCTGGATCTCTAGTGGACTTCGAACTAAGCTAATCGGCCCTCATCATTCACTCCTGCACTGTTTTGAGGATGTGGCAGGAGGATAGTATGGACAGGTCAAGTCTTTAGACAGATGAAAGACCCCTGGGACCCTGGCCCCCAGCTTGCTTCTTGCTGCTACTCATCCTCCCAGGCTCTTATGGGAATCCTGATCATAGTCACACTGGCTCCAAGCCGACCATGACTGCAGAAGAACTGATAAGCTCTTTATTTGCAAAAGTCATTTGATGCAATGATGAAGGCTCATGGGAAGGACTTACTGTTTCCCGCCATGGTGGAGAATCTGCCAGAATCTACACAGAAGCTAATTACAATATGTGCACTAATACTCTCCAGGTGAATACCCAAATGCTGCTCATTTACTTGTGCATTTCATTCCCCTAAAGCCCTCAGCCAGAGATGTCATCCCGCTACCCTCCCTGGCGCTTTTAGGAGCTCTATGGCAGCCCTGGGGCCAGGGCTTACAGGCTAGGGAAACGAGATGGAGACAGGGAGTGTCTGACCTCAGGCTACAGAGTCTATTTCTACGCTTGGCAGAGAGACGAGTCTTATTCTGGAACGTTTCCCCCCCCCAGCAGTCCTCGTTGTCACGCCGCGTGGGGGGTAGCGGCTTCCGGAATGCTACCATAGGCAGTTGGCATGTCGCAAGAATTCTTTCCAAAGGAGTGACCAAAAAAGATGACTCTCCATTCAGGAATGTGGAAACAGACCAGCCATTCTTTCCATAGGGCATCTGTCCACGGTTGGCCGTGGTTCGAGTTCCTAAACGATTCTAGGAATTCGACTTGTTTTGATGGGTGGGAAGTGCATGTTCAGAATGAGGCAGCCATAATTGAAGGACATTCCACTGGAGATTTTTAGTTTGTTGTTGTTGTTGTTGTTGCTTTAGAGGAGACTATCGCAAAGGCACGGTGAGGTGTTGAAGTTCCACTCAAATGGAGAAGCCGCTGTGGACCGTGGGGATGGTGGTGGGTGTTTCTCCAGAGTCTCCACAAGGTTGTAGAATAAAGTACCACGTCCGTAGGTGGCTATCACATGGTGATTGAGCCTCTGTTTCTTGTGACTCTGTCACAAGCCATCCTGTGCTTGAGAAAGACTCACCCAGTCACGATTCTAGAGCATGCATGGCATGGAACCCTCTGGCACCATTCATCACACGTAACTGTTGCTTTACTTAGTGAATTCCAACCCTTTTACAAGAATTCCTTGTATGCTATTAGTGATGTTTATCACCTCATCCTATACAAATTGTGGCATGATCTACGTGGTATGGATGTTACATCTTACCCTTCGTTCATGACATTACATTACAATTACCTTGATGGCTACATCAGTGACATTAAGCATGTTCACACTGTTGTGCCATGATCACCGCCATCCATGTATAGAACGTTTTTCCTCTTCCCAAGCTGAAACTCAATACCTGTTACACAACGGCCTCCTGTTCCTCCATCCCCACCACCCCAGAGCTCCTGGAAACCATGAATCTACTTTGTCCCTATGATTTTGGCTGTGCTGGGTACCACATAAAAGTGGAATCAAGCAGTATTTGTCCTTTTGTGTCTGTCTCATTGCACTTAGCATAATGTGGAAGGATAGCAGAATATGCTCCTCCAAAATATTCCACTTTGGCACAGGGATTATTTTGACCTGAAGGCAATTGAGAAGAAGCAGATATAAGAAAAGCTCCCTGAGCTCCCCCTGCCTATGTGCCTAAATGTAGGACATATATGTGCAAAGGTGTCTCTCTTCCTCCACCCTCTCCCTGGAAGGACAAGTGTTAACCACCAGAGACAACTTTAGACCCAACCATCCTGGAGGACACACCAGAGAAATCTATATAACACACCTTACTAACCACCCTTCGTCTACCATTAGTCTATCTTCCCACAGATTGTGGTTGGAAGCCCCAGACCACGTTCTTTTATTTCTCCATGAGTTTAGTGTTCTTTGCTGAAGTTGCCACAACAGCCAGAGTTCTGAGCCTCTGCTTTTAGTTACCTACTTTCCCTGGGTATCTCCCGTATATACAAAAGGTAAACGTGTTAATCATCTTCGGTTTCCTTTTCTTTTGTTGATCTGTCTTTTATTACAGGGATCTCCACCAAAAACTCAGAAGGGTAGAGGGAGCCTTCTTTTTCCTCCCTACGATGTCCCCATGATACATCCATGTTGTGTCATGTGTCAGGATTCCATCCCTTTCTAAGGCTGAGCAATATTCCCTTGTGCCTGTAAGCCACATTTTGTAGATTATTTAAGTCATCTAGAATCTTTTTTTTTTTTTTTTGGTTTTAAACTTTCCATGCCAATATGCTAGTCCTCCAACAATTAAAGAGGTGGGATTACAAAGGCACGCATCCTTTTTTTTTTTTTTTTTTTTTACCAATAGTTTATGTGCGGAGATGCAGTTAGCCTGGAAATAGTGTGTAATTGGTGATTTCTAACTTAAATTGTTCATTCTTCTGCAGAGGCAGATGTTTATTTAACTGAATTTAAGGGACTTACGGAAAAAGACAAAGCCCATCCATTTTTACCTTCAGAATCTTATAACTTATAATTTTATAGCTATAATCTTACAGTGTTATAACTGTAGTCTTATAAGTCAGATGTTGCACGTGCATCTGGTCTGAAAGAGCCTCACGTCTGCAGGTGGTAATGCAGGTGCTCCTGTAGGTGCAGTGTGGAATCCAGTGAACCCCTCTCCATGTGCTCATTTCCCCTTTTGGAGATCCAGTGAGACTTTCTGCCCATCCCCATGTCGTCTCTGTCAATAATTTACCAAGAGTTCAGTGCGCACCGCTTATTGAAGTATCCGTCAGAAAAATGAAGCAGGAAACGAAATGATCAGATGGATACAAGAGCCGTCTTCCTGTGATGAGGGATTAAAATGCTGGCAAAACTAAGGAGACGTTTGTCCGTGCCGAATGAGTGAGCAGACACAGCCCACCAAGTGCTTTTTGGGGATGAACATCTAGGTGATTGAGTGGGAAGGACTTATACTTGAAAACAAACACACTGTATGGTAGCATCATTGATAGCATAAAATGATGGGCATGACCCAGGCCTCCGTTTTAGAAGTTCCCAGGTGATTCTGTTGTGCTCTAGGTTGAGAATCTGAGATTAAACAAAGGATATAAAGACAGGTGTTCTCAAGTCTCCTTGTAGAAAAAATGAAAAACCATTTTTAGCTTCAGTATCCACCAAGAGATAGACTAATGCTAGTGAAAACAAAGGAAAATCTGTAAATCCAAATGAAATAAAGAGTATGTTTGCATATGTGACCAATCGTGAAGCAATTATAGAAATGTCTTTAGTGATTTATAAAGGATCAGCTTTATAATGTATTTCTTAAGGGAAAATCAAGGTGGGAACAGTAGCTCCCACCTCTTGACCCAAATCAAACAATTATGGAATTGCCTTCATTTTGGCATGCTTGCTCCAGAAATGCTCTCAAATGAAATTTAGTGAAAATTATATTTATCTATAAAAATGACCTACCCCTCCTGTCTAATCTGTAATATTGGCTGTGTGGAACTTGGTAAATCTATAGACTTGGAGGCGTGGTAATCAGAACTATGCAGTCAATACCTTTCTAATGAGGTCTTACTTTTCTATTCTTGATTGTAGAGAATATCTAAGAGACTGTCGAGTGAGAAAATAAATACACAGTGCAGGAGAGAATTATGCAACGGTAGCTTATTTTCAGTTATGATGGAGAAACGCAGAAGCTATAATTCTCTAAAACAGTGGAGAATACAGAAAATCTTTAGGACCCATTACTTTGGCAAATCATATTTACCTGGTGAATTTCTGTTGTCCAATAGAAAGTAATTACATGGTTTCAATGCATTTTAAGCATTTTTTGGATACAACCTAAGTATTTGGGGGAAGGATTTAAAATGTGAAATATGCTTCTGTGAGACGCAAAGTGCAATGATAGAGGTTTGCTTAAAGCCCCCAATTTAGTTGCCAGGTAATTCTGCAACCTATGTGCTTCCGTGTAGGTTACAGCAAATGGAAATATGTACAACTGCATGTTTATATATATGCACATAACAAATTTATCTTTCTATACATGATACTTATATTAAAAAGATAGGTTCACTCTTTGCTTATTACAATTTGTTTCATTAGGAATACAGGATAGATATTTATCCATGTTGACGCTTAGGTCTTATCGTTTCTGGGTTCATCCGGAGATGAAGGAAAAAATAAACATACAAGTGACAAGAGAATTTTTTAAGAAGATCCTGGAAAAACTACCTTGGGTCATTGAAAGTTACTCCTTTGGACATGAAGTGACGTGTATATTTTTATTGTAATTAAGGAGAAACATATTCTGCCTCTTTGGGAAGACATTTCAGTTGTAAAGGATCCGGGTGCCTGGGTGGCTCCATCGGGTAACCTGCCAACTCTTCGTTTCGGCTGAGGTCATGACCTCAGGGTCCTGGAATGGAGCTCCACGTCGGGCTCCGACCTCAGCACAGACTCTGTTTGTCCCTCTCCCTTTCCCTTTGCTCTCCCCTCCCCTCAAATAAATAAATACGATATTTTTTAAAAATTGTAAAAAAGATAAACTTTTCTGATGAACTATGTGCAGTTGCAACAGATGAGCTTTAGATGAATATGGAAAGGTCTCAGAAAGGAGAGACTGTGTGTTGTACACCTTCTGACCCTCAGCTCCAGCCAGATTGCAGATGACCAGTGAATTCGATAAATGAAGGTGCTTTCATAATAAACATCCATGGGGGGAATACAGGCTGCAAAGAGCAGGCAGACCTAGGTCAAACTGGTTTAAACACTGAGGGCCAAGATTTCATCTGATGCACGTGCAGGGGTGGAGTGGGCCTCAGAGGAGATGGCTTGCTTTATCAGCTCCACCGTGCTGACAGGGCCTGTCCACCCCCTCGCCCCCGTTAAAGCGACAGCTTCATCCTGGCTGTAGGTGGTTGCCAGTAGCAACCAGGGAGTCTTCATCCACATCCTCATGGAAGGACAGTGACTGGCCTCTTGTTTCCCAGCAACCCCATCCAGCAAATCTCTTTTTGTGGCTCATCGGCTCGATGTGACATGGGTGGACCCATCCTTGGAGCAAGGGATTTGGAATGACCAGTGTCGGTCCATGATGATAATCTGGAAGCGGTTGCAGGTGCTGCTAGGTGCAACCTAATCCTAGGTTGACTGTTCTCTCTTTTTCTCTCACACCATAACACATCTCTCACACCATTGAATCTCCTTGCAGCCGTAATGTCTCAATTTGGGGTGGTGGCAATGGAGTAAGACTTGGTGTAGGAAAGTTTGAGATACAGAGAATGTGTAGAGATTTTCCCAAAGTGATTATTATCCATGGGAGACCGGAGAGAGTCCTAGAGCCAGATAGTGTTGTTGTTGTTGTTCTAATTCAAGTATAATTAACATACATTGTTATATTGGTTTCAAGTGCACAATATGATTCATCAATTCTATGCATTGCTCAGTACTTATCACAGTGAGTGTACTCTTCATGCCCTTTATCTGTTTCACCCATCCCTTACCCACCTCCCCTCTGGTAACCACCCGTTTGTTCTATAGAATTGTTCTATATAATTGAGACATAATTCTTATGTCTCTTTTTTCCTTTGTTCATTTGTTTCGTTTTTGAATTCCACATGTAAGTGAAATCATATGGTATTTGTCTTTCTCTGACTGACTTATGTCACTGAGCGTTATCAGTCTTCGGTTCCATCCATGTTGTTGCAAATGGCAAGATTTCATTCTTTTTGACGCGGAATAATATTCCACTGTGTGTTGTGTTGTGTGTGTTGTGTGTGTGTGTGTATAAAACATCTCTTCTGTATCCATTCATTTATCGTTGGACACGTCAGTTGCTTCCACGATTTGTCTATTGTAAATAATGTTGCAATAAACATCAGGTGCATGTATCTTTTTGAATTAACATTTTCCTATACTTTGAGTAAATACCCAGTAGTGGAATTACTGGATTTTATCATATTTCTATTTTTAATTTTTTGAGGAACCTATATACTGTTTTCCACAGTGGCTACACCAGTTTGCGTTCCCACCAACAGTGCACAAGTGTTCCTTTTTCTCCATGTTTTCTTGCCAACACTTGTTGTTTCTCGTGGTTTTGATACTAGTCATTCTGAGAGGTGTAAGGTGATTTAGCTCACTGTGGTTTTGATTTGCATTTCCCCGATGATGAGTGCTCATGAGTACATTTTCAGTGTCCACTGGCCATCTGTACGTCGTCTTTGGAAAAATGTCTATTTGTGCCTTCTGCCCATTTTTAGTTGCAATATTTGTGTGGGGTTTTTTGTTGTTGAATTGTAAGTTCTTTATATATTTTGGATACTAACCCCTTATCGGATATGTCGTTTGCAAATATCTTCTCCCATTCAGTAGGTTGCCTTTTAGTTGTGTTGTTTCCTTTGCTGTAAAGAAGTTTTTTATTTTTGGTGTAATTCCAATAGTTTATTTTTGCTTTTGTTTCCCTTCCCTCAGGAGACATATCTAGAAGTATGTTGCCATGGCCAATGTCAGAGAAATTACTGCCTATATTTTCTTCTAGGAGTTTTATGGTTCAGGTTGCACATTTATGTCTTTAATCCATTTCGAGTTTATTTTTGTGTGTGGTGTAAGAAAGTGGTCCAGTTTCATTCTTCTGAATGCAGTTGTCCAGTTTCCCAACACCATTTGCTGAAGAGAGTGTCTTTTTCCATTGCATATTCTTTCCTGCTTTATTCAAGAATAATTGACCATATAGTTGTGCATTCATTACTCGGTCTTCTGTTCCATGGACCTATGTATTTGTATTTGTGCCAGTACCATACTGTTTTGATTACTACAGCTAGATAGTATATCTTGAAATCTGAAATTGGGATACCTCTGGTTTTATTCTTCTTTTTCAAGATTGCTTTGGCTATTCGGGGTCTTTTGTGATTCCACACAAATTTTGGGATTATTTGTTCTAGTTCTGTGAACAATCCTGTTGGTATTTTGATAGGGGTGGCATTAAGTCTGTAGATTGCTTTGGGTAGTATAGGCATTTTAACAATACTGGTTCTCCCAGTCCATGAGCACTGATAGAGCCAGATAAGGTTTAATGTCTGGTCCAGTGATTCATCTTTGTTCGATTTTATTCTGCTATCAGTCACTGCAGATAAGCTTCGTGCCTGGTCTTACCCCCACAGTGCTTGAATTGAGGATTCTTGGAGATGCTGAGTTGTTGAACTGAGAGTACTCTTAAAGGTGACAGATGTTAGCAGCTACACTATATAGGAAGCAGAATTCTGGATTGAAGTTCCAGAAGGGAAGCTTCATTTATAACAGCGGATTCAAAGTGATTCCTCTATAGTTACATTTCTAGCTGAGCATTAAAGACAATAGAAAAACACCTTCCCTTCCCAGTGCCTTTTCATTGTATTCACTTCACAAAACATTGTGCCTAAAAAAGAATGTTTCATGGGTGGCACAGTGGTTAAGCGTCTGCCTTTGGCTCAGGGCGTGATCCTGGCGTTCTGGGATCGAGCCCCACATCAGGCTCCTCTGCTAGGAGCCTGCTTCTTCCTCTCCCACTCCCCCTGCTTGTGTTCCCTCTCTCGCTGGCTGTCTCTATCTCTGTCGAATAAATAAATAAAATCTTTAAAAAAAATTAATAAAAAAATAAAAAAGAATGTTTCATTAAGTGAAGATCTTCATTCAGAAATAATAATGTATACAACATTAAAAATGGTAACAAGAGGCATATGATAGATAATACTGGATGTTGATATAGATTATCTTATTTAGTCATGAAAACAGCCCTTTGCAGAAGACACAATTTGGAATCTTTCTATTTATTGCTTTTACCTTTGTCTATGTACCTATTTAATGATCTTTCCATCCATCCATCCGTCCATCCATCCATCCATCCATCTAACCAATCAACCATGTTTCTCTCTCTCTCTGAACTGTATGGGAGGGAAAAAAAAAACCCTCTTTTCCCTCTGCTCCCTTAGGATCTGTATCTGGGATGTGTGAATTAAACTAACAGAAGACAGATTAACAGAATGAAAGGCATATGTTTATTTATTGATGCTAATATTTTTGTACGCAAGGGGGCTTCACAGAAAAGAAGTGAAAACTCAAAGAGGCACTTAGACCTAGGTGCTTTATATACCATTTTAACAAAAGACAATAAATTATGGGGACATGACCAAAGGAAAAGGAGGCTGGCTCCTAGGAGCACGTTCACAAAGGGAAATTTAGTCCTACTTTTAGCAAGAAAGAGGTAAGGCAGAGGGTCCTTCTTGCATCTGCTCCTTCTCAGTTGCCTTCAAATCAAAATAATCCTTATGGCAAAGTGGCATTTTGAGGTGGCACTCTGATTATCTGTCTATCTATCTTTCCAAAACTCAGGCTCTACACAATAGAGTTGCATGTACAAATACGTAAAATTATTATGGGAATGCTCTAGACGTGACCCTCAATGCATGCAGTAAAACTTAGTCCTGTTATGAACGTCTACACAGTGAAGAGCTTACCCCATAGTGAATTGGTAAAAGAACCAGACAAATAACTTTTGTTTCCTAACTTCCAAGGCAGTGTGTTTTCACTCTATCAGTTTTCTTTCCTATTTTGAATTTTTAGAGTTTAAAAAAAAAAATGACTTGCTTTCTTAGGCTCCCATGAACATTAAAGAATCAACTTAGATTTCTCATCTTTAATTTGTTCTCAAGCCAGAATCTCCCATCTCCCAAAGAGAGCATCAGAGAGATACTGAGAAAGAGAAAGATTATATATATGGGGGGGGGGAGATAGAGAAGAGAGAATAATATATATATAATGTATAGCACATAATACTTTCTACAACTTTGTAGACCAAGAAATCACAGAACTTGTCAACCATGCATGTTGGAAGTCACACACAGCCAAGGAAGACCTGTGAGAGTCAAACCATGTGAAAGTCGCGATTCTTGAGAACCTACTTTTACCAGCTTTGCTTGTCTCACTTTCTGTGCCTCCTGCTGAGTTCCCTTTTGGCAGATTATGTAAGTCAGGAGGGCACCGTGGCTCATTATTCCAGCTTTTTCTTCTTAGCTGCGCTCCCCTTGACCCACTCCTTCCTACTGAAGTTGAAAATAGCTGTGCCTCTTTGATGCAGGAGACAGAAGTTGTAGGAAGTCCTGAAGAGGAACATGGCTTGCAATTCAGGGGAATTTTTGACTTCGTTCTCTGCCAGCCCTGCAGTGCCGTCCCGGGAAATGTGAGCAAAGTGACGACTTCATATGCTACATCTGTAGCATACACCTGCTCTGTGATGGGATTCTGAGGCTTTCTCTGTGCTGTGTTATGACTTGCTGATGTCCTCAAACAAAAATAATAATCACTCATCATTGTAAAAACTGCTTTTGGCCCTCACAAGGCAAATTTTTACCTAAACCCGTATTCTTGGTCTTGCATTAACAAGTAAGTATGCTTCATCAGTGCCAACGATGTTTATTTTGAAGGTAATAGATTTATAGATGGAGGACAATTATGACTGGATTTATGGGGACAGGAAACCATCTAAGGCATCTACATGTCATTTAAAAATCCCCAAATTAAAGACTAAAGTGCAGGGGACACGAATCTATTATTTTTCTCTATTTACTTAACTGTCTTTAGGTTTTTCTTTTACGTTTTTATTTTTGTTGTTGGTTTTTGTTTTTTGTTTTTTGTTTTTTTAACAGAGAAAGAGGGAGAGGGACAGAGAGAATCTAAAGCAGGCTGCACGCTCAGTGCAGAGCCCTACACGGGGCTCAATCCCATGACCCTGCGATCACAACCTGAGCTGAAATCAAAAGTTAGATGCTTAACTGGCTGAGCCCCCCTTTTTAGGTATTTTTTAAAATAAGTTTAAAAATAAGTTTAAAAATAAGTTAAACTTATTTTAAAAATAAGTTTAAAATAAGTTTAAGGGGAAATAATGTATGTATTTATTAGAGAGAGAAAACAAGCAGGGGGAATGGGAGAAAGAGAAGCAGACTCCCTGCTGAACACGGAGCCCAGCTCAAGGCTTGATCCCAGGACCCCAGGATCATGACCTGAGCTGAAGGCAAACACTTAACCAGCTGAGACACCCAGGCGCCCCTAATGTCTGTCTTCTTAATTTCACAAAGACACTTTGGGCTTAAAATAAGCCTTGACTATGAAAGCATTCTGCAATAATTCACAGCCACATTCACTCGTATCAGGAACACTCGATATTGGACACATTGAAAGCCCTCAGGCGTCTTGACCCTTAGATGTCACTCTATTTGCATATCCCTCCAGACTTCAGAATCTTGGACAATTTAGGACTGTCAGGCTACACAAACTGGTCCAAAGATCCACAGTACTGGAGTCATTAGAGAGCTCCTGAGAAGTGCAGAACCTCAGTCTCTGACCACCCAAGACCTGGACGTTCACTGTGGCAAGAGCTCCAAGAGATACAGTGCACATGAAAGTGTGAGAAGCACCACTTTTTACATCCCCACTTAACGAAGTCATCACCTTCTTATGCACTGTGACAAACTGGAGAATATTCCTCCAAAGATGTGTTGACCCTGGGTGTTGGGAGGATTCAATGCATGTTTAACCCTTTTGTGATCTTGCCTAGTTCCCAGGCTAGGCTGTTTCAGGGAGCAGATCTCAGAGGGCACATTCCCATCTCACCTTACTAGGGTTTCGTGGTACCCATGTGGGGAGCTCCCAGATTGTTCAGTCCCGTATGCATATCAGAGCAGGGCAAGCAGCAAAGGAGTGTTACAAAGTGCAGCATTAGAAGTGAGGGGGGGAAATGCAAGTGTGTCCACAGTAATCTGTGTGCACTGCTCACCTCTGCAAATCTCTCCAGTGAAATAACTGGCGATTGTTGGGGAAAACACGGGTTGGTCTCATCTGTCAGGTGAACATTCTTCTGAGGACTATTAAATCATCCCATGAGGAATAGAGCCTGAGTTTCAACCCAAAATTGGCATAGTGTGATGTGAGGAGGGAGCAAGACAAAGACATTCAATGGGCAGTGAAATTGGGACATCATGTTTTTGACTGTGTCGGATGCATGGCATATAGGAGAGCGAGGGTGGGACGTGGGGTCAGAGGAAACGGGGCTGCGTCCCACATCCACACTCTACAGCTGTGTGACAAGATACGGGGTCTCTCGACTTCTGTAGTTGTCTGTGTCATCAGCAGTACAATCAGGATGAACCAATGACCTTATAAACAAAAGAAGGAATATGGAAATGGAAGATGGGAAAAAAAACTTTACATGGTAATAGGAAGAGAAGCTTATACCTCAAACTAAAGGCCAGTACTCCTAATTAGGTGGTGTCAAAGAATATTGGCTCTGTGCACTTGCCAGACTGAATGGGACGATGGGCAGCAGGCCCGGCCACACAGATGACCCTAGGGTATTTTGCTGGTTGCCCTGCACGAATGCTACCCTGGCCATTGTGCCTGGCTTTCCACACGTCCTTCAAACGTGGGCACTCCAGTTTTGATCAACATGTTTCTAAGGAACGTTAAGAATAACTGAGTTCCCCTTTTGCAATGGCAGATGCCCTGAATTCAAATAAGGCCAGAATGTTCCACATGGAGGGAACCCCCGTGTGAGTTGTGCTCGTGATGGCAACAGTGTGCAGGGGATGTAAATGTCAGTGAGGGCGATCAACTCCTGTGCTTGAGGATGCTTCTTTCGCAGCGCATGCTCACTATATGATTAAGGCCATGGGACAATCATAGCACGGGGTCCTTTTCATATGGTTCTGCGAGGAGCAAATAAATTGATATTAATGAAGATGCTTACCATACTGTTTGCCAGACAGTAATCGGGTATAAGTTTAGCTCTTTCCTTGTAACCGTATCTAAAATTGCAACGCCTTCCCAACCCATCCAGTATTACCTGTATATCACTGTGTGATACACAATATATTTTGCTTAGTTACTTTTGAAAATTGTCTTCTTTTTATTTTTTATTTTATTTTATTTTTGTCTTCTCTCTAACTAAAATGCAAGCTTAATTGAGGGCAAGGAATTTTGCATTTTTTTCATCAGCTGTATCCCTTAAGCCCAACAGAGTGATGGACCCAAAATGGCACTCAATTTATTGGCCATTGACCGGTCAACTGGGGGAGAGAATGAGTAAATGAATTCATAAATGAATAAGTAAATGACTGAAATGTCTAGTGTTAAATCTGAGCCTTGTGTCACCAGCTAACTGGGGCAAAGTTTCTCTCTTAGATTATGAAGAAAGACTTTCACTGTTTTGGGTCAAAGCATTGAGAAAAGTTGCACATGCAAGAGATGTTAGGGAGAAAACATTTTGTGTGGCCTGTTTCAATGCAGACACGTGATTTGCCATGGATAGAATCAAGTGAATTAGGATGGCGATATTTCACAAATGCTATTGATTCTGAAGGATTTCTTTTCAATACTTATAGGAATTTGGTGTGCAAATAGGATTTTGAAGTTCTCTTGAGGGTTAAAATTTAAGGTTGTTCTGTGAATTAGTGGATTTCATTTGCTGTTGTTGTTTGTTGCTTTTTTTGTTGTTGTTATTTGTTAGAGCCAAACATGTGCTTGCATGCTTAGTAAGGAGAAGGCCTGCTTTACGGGACCCCAAAAAATTAAGGGGGTGCAGATTTGTTGGAAGGCGTATTTTCCAAATATCCTTATGTTGCGTGTTATTGGTACCCCAATGGCTGTCATCTGTGTCCTTGAAAGTGAGTGTTACTGTTAGCATTCCGTTTTAGGAGTTCGTCTTGGGGGGTCCTGGGTGGCTCAGTCGTTAAGCGTCTGCCTTCGGCTCAGGGCCTGATCGAGCCCTACATCAGGCTCCTCCTCTGGGAGCCTGCTTCTTCCTCTCCCACTCCCCCTGCTTATGTTCCCTCTCTTGCTGGCTGTCTGTCAATTAAATAAATAAAATCTTAAAAAAAAAAAAAAAAGAGTTCATCCTGTGTTCTCATCTTGATTTTTTTTTAAATCAAGCTATAAAAGAGATCGTAAGTTTTCAGCTCCATGAGTTTTGGAAATTGTATAACTCTGCGAAATCAAGGTATAGTGTATTCCTATTATCCCATTTTCAGTCAGTCCTCATGCCCTATCTGCAGAGTGTCTGTTTTCACCATTGATTAATTCTGCCCATTCTTGAAATTCACAACAGTGGAAAACTAGGGTATATTTGATGGCTCTTTGTTTAACATAATGACTTTGAGATTCAGACATGTTGTTTAACGTATCAACAGTTGTCTGATTGACTTGGGGTGCCATTACAGAAGACCACAGACTGGGGGGCTTAACACTGATTTCTCACAGTGCTGGAGGCTGAGAGTCCAAGCTCCAGGCGTGGGCAGGGCTGGTTTCTCTTGAGGCCTCTCTCCCTGGCGTGTAGACCCCGTGTTCTCCCTGTGTCCTCACGGGGTCGTCCCTCTGTGCATGTCTGTATCCTCATCTCCTCTTATTACAAGGACCCCAGTCCTATGGGATCAGGACCCACCCTGGCGATCTCATTTTACCTTATTTACATCTTTAAAAACCTCATCTCCTAATACAGAGTACTGAGATTCTCTGCACTTCAACATACAAATTTGGGGGTTAGAGGGACACAGTTGATCCCATAGCAATGTCTAATGTTAAAAAAAAAATTCCAAGTTTCCATCTCGTGTCATTTCTCTTCAGCTTGATGAGTATCCCTGGTATTTTTTTTTAGTCCAGGAACACTGGTGAAAATTTTCTCAGCTTTCTTTAAAAAAAAAAAAAAAAGAAATCCCTTTCAGTTTTGAAGGATATTTTCACTCGACATAGAATTAGGGGAGACCACTTTTCTTTCTGCACCTATAAAGCTACATCACTGTTCACTGGCATGTTGAAAATTCAGTCAATATTCTTGTCATTGTGGTCCGAAATAAAAGGTCTTTCTAATTTGCCTGCTCTCAAGATTTTTCTTCTTTTGTTTTGGTTTTCAGCATTTTTATTCTCTGTGTGTAAGCATATTTTTCTTTGCGAATATCCCACTTAGGCTAAATTTGTTGACCCTAAACAGGATAAATACAAAGAAAACTGTATTCGAGCATATGGTACATTTGATGTTCTTAAATAATTTTATGATTTTTTTTTTACTGNTATTTTTCTTTGCGAATATCCCACTTAGGCTAAATTTGTTGACCCTAAACAGGATAAATACAAAGAAAACTGTATTCGAGCATATGGTACATTTGATGTTCTTAAATAATTTTATGATTTTTTTTTGCCATTGTTCCTTCAAATAACTTTGTTTTCCTGCACCGCTATTTTCACCTCTCTTGCGGTGATTCCAAATCGACATATGTAGGACTTTCTCTTAGGGTCAGTGAGACTCTATTCATTACTTTCATTCTTTCTCCCTCTCAGTTTTTAAGATTAGGTAATTTCTAATTATCTCTCTTAAGTTCTTCATCCATCACCAGTCTTTCCTTAAATCAGCAAGGGAAATTTGCTTCCATAGATGGTGCATTATATTCCGTAAATTTCTATTAGGCTCTTTTTTATAATTGCCATTTCTCTGATGGGAACTCACAACTGTTCACTCTTTACAACCATCTTTTTCCTTTAAATCTTTGAACATAGGGGAGCCTGGGTGGCTCAGTCGGTTAAGCATCTGCCTTCAGCTCAGGTCAGGATCTCAGGGTCCTAGAATCGAGCCCTGAGTCTAGCTCCCTGCTCAGCAGGGAGCCTGCTTCTCCCTCTCCCTCTGCTCCTCCCTGCAGCTTGGGCTCTCTCTCTCTTGCTATCTAGCTCAAATAAATAAATAAGATCTTTTNAACATAGGGGAGCCTGGGTGGCTCAGTCGGTTAAGCATCTGCCTTCAGCTCAGGTCAGGATCTCAGGGTCCTGGAATCAAGCCCTGAGTCTAGCTCCCTGCTCAGCAGGGAGCCTGCTGCTCCCTCTCCCTCTGCTCCTCCCTGCAGCTTGGGCTCTCTCGCTCTTGCTCTCTAGCTCAAATAAATAAATAAGATCTTTTTTAAAAATTTAAAAATAAATAAATAAATAAATCCTTGAACATAATTATATAAGCTGTTTTAAAGTCTTTGCCTGACACTTTCAGCATGTGGGTTCACTCAGTGTCTGTTTCTATTGATTGTTTTTTCTTATGGTTATGAAATGGATTTTCCTGGCTCCTGAACCATCAAGTTTTTGTTTTTGTTTTTTTTAATTTTATAATGGACATTATGGAGCATGGATGATAGAGTTTAGATTCTATAATTATCCTTTGAACAACAGTAATATGTGTGCTAGCAGGCAAAGTATATTTATATATATATATATATATATAACACATATGTATTGCATTTGTATTGCATGATACGTATCTTAAATTTATAACGTCCTAGGTTCTGGTAAAACAAGTTATATTTTGCACTTGGTTTCCTTGCAGCATGAGAAGAGACCTACTTATAATTATTTTGTAACTGTTAACCAATTATTCCAGCATAGTTAACTGGAGGATCTGTTCATCTGTGAATTTAAATTGCTAACATAATGCATAAGAAATGTTATGTACTAAACAGTCGAGCCATTTCTGTGGTCTTACCCATCATTGTCGACAGATCTATTCTTGAGCCAGGAACATTTCACCTTAATGTGGCTGTAGCTTCTTAAGAAGTTTCCAAGTCTTCTAAATTTGAATTGTCTCCTAAAAAAGACAATTTTGATCCAGTTATTCTTCCTTATAGACTTAAAATAATTTTGCCAAATTTCTATAAAATGGCATATTTGGTTAGAACTGAATTAAATTAATACATTTCTTTGAGAGATACATGATATATTTGTCATTTGTCTGCTTTCCTTCTTTAATATTAAGTAAGATTTTTGGGGCACCTGGGTAACTCAGTCAGTTGAGTGTCCGACTCTTGATTTCTGCTTGGGTCATGATCTCAGGGTCGTGGGCTCGAGCCCCTCATTGGGCTCCACACTCAGCATGGAGTCTGCTTGTTCCCTCTCTCTCTGCTCCTCCCGCAACTCAGACTCTCTCTCACTCTCTCAAATAAATAAATAAAATCTTAAAAAAATATTAAGTAAGATTTCTATTTTTACTTCTACATATATAATTATAGTCTGGTGAGTTTATTTTAAACTATTTTTTGGCCTTGCTGCTATAGACAAAATATTGTTTTCATCATCTTTTAAAACTTCTTATTTCTAGAAAGCTTTTTAAAAATTATTTTTCTTCTAATTGACCATTTACTGAATTCTTCTCTACTGCTGACACTTTTTTGTCTTGGTTCTTCTAAGTGGATAATCATTTTACTTATATGTAACATCAATTAATGTCATATCTGATAATATATATTACTTCCATTTCTTGTTTCATTGTTTTATGGTAAAATGTACAAAATGATGTCGAATAAGAATGGCGATAATGAAGATCTTGTCTTGTTCTTATCTTTCCAGGCTTTTTAATTACATAAGAGATTTTGAAATGGAATACAATTAAATCGTGCTCTTTATTCTTATAATAGATCTCTCATAACTTGAGTGAGGTGATGAGGTTTCATGCATTTGAGAACCCAGTTTATTTTCTGCAAATGACCTTCTATATGCTCTCCCTACATTTCACATATTTTAAATGTCTAAAAATATTTAAATTATATACTATGAAATGCACAGATCTTAAGTGTGCAATGAGCTTTGATAAATATATATACTCATGTAACCAACTTCCTAGTTAAGATGGCGGACATTTCCGGTACTGTATATACTCTCTCTTTCTACCAATCCGCTTCCACCATTTCTTACAGATAGCCAGTGTTCTCATTTCAATCACAGATTAGTTGTTTCCCCTTTTGTTGAACTTCATACACATCCAACAATGTGGTGTCTAGTCTTCCATATTATTTCCCCATGTCAGTCATTTGCTATTTTTTGATGCTGAGTAATATTCCATTTTATGAACAGACCACAGTTCACTCCTACTGATGGGCATTTGGATTATTTATAGACTTTGGTTATTATAAATAAACTTTCTATGAGTAGTCTTGCCCAAGTCTTTTTATAGACCAAAAGAGAGATAATTTCTCTTTGGTAAATATTAAGTAGATACGTATGGATCAGTATGATTTTATAAGAAATTGCCAGTTTCCCACAGCAGATGAACGATTTCATACTTTCGCCAGCAATATATGAAGTACCAACATGTGATTTTCATTCTTTTTAATTTCAGGCTTTCCAGTTGGTGGGAAGGGTTATCTTTTGGGGGTTTTAATTTGCATATCTGTACGACTAATCTTGTTAAGTGCCTTTTCATGTAATTATTGGCCATTTGTGTACTTTCTGTACTGAAGTGTCTAAGACTTTTGCCCCTTCTTAATGGGTTGCTTTTCATTACTCTTTTTTTAAACTTTTTAAAAAAGTTTTTTATTCTGGATCCAACTCTTTCATTATATATATGTATTGCAAAAATATCCCTGCAGCCTGTGACTTTCCTTAGCTTATGAATTCCATCCTTTGATGAACAAGAGATTTTTATTTTGACAGCGTCCGATTTGTCTGTTTTGTTTGTTGGTTTACTATTTGTGTAGTTCTTTGTACATCCTTTCTAAGAAATATTTGCTTTGGAATGGCAATTTTAGGGTCCGACTATATAAAATTTAGACTGCATAATTTATAATAAAGGGATGAAGAAAGATGCTATATTCTAGGTAAAAAACAAACAAACAAACAAAAAAACAGAATAAGGAGGTTGTCCATTATAAAAACATAAGCAACCCAATATAGTGTCAAAGTTTAACAAGTAACTGATAGACTCAAGGGAGAAATTTATGTATCAGCAATTTTACTTGGAAATTGGAGAGTTCAAGGTGTTTAATAGTAAAAAGAAAAACAAGTAGACACTAAATTTTGAATGATACAATTAAATAAGGGTGTGTCATGAGATGTCAACTGAATTTTCTAGCCACAAAGAATCTGTTTTATGAACACGGGATGCATTTACAAAACTTAACCATGCCCTAGGCTGTAGAAGAAATGTCAGTATTTTCCAAAGGGTCAGTGTCATACTCTGGTCTGCTTCTCTGGTCTCTGTTGGTGGCAAAAGAAATTTAAAAGTTAAGACAGTATAATGAGTTTAGATGTAATAAATTCCGCCAAGCCGCTGGCTTTGTTCTTGCTGTCTCAGGGTCAGGTAACCGAGGTGATGATTTACATGCTGAATTGAAGGTTTTGCTTACTTTCATGTAACACTGATCCAAACTGCTAACATTGAGGGAGTTGGTGGCTCTTAAGGGCAGATCCGCAAGTACAGCGACAATTGTCCAGTATGTTCAAATGCACCAAGAGGGAAAACAGCGCCACAGCATTGCCCGCGAGGTCCTTGGAGTTATAATACACTGAAATATCTGGTCTCTGCTCTCTGAGGTTCGCATGGAAGCAAACATGGTTATTTTCAGTATTCACGTGTCTAAAGCAAAAGTTCAAAGTTTCCTTTTCAAGACAGTGCTTTTGTCCTCAAAAAATATGGCATTGTTCTATATTCCTTACCCAATGTGAATTTAAGTGTGATTTTCTCCAACTCCACCAATCTGAATTTTTAAAATTTTTGTTTTCACTGCTTCTGAACCATCGGTATAATAATATGTTACCTGCAGGGANTTACCCAATGTGAATTTAAGTGTGATTTTCTCCAACTCCACCAATCTGAATTTTTAAAATTTTTGTTTTCACCGCTTCTGAACCATCGGTATAATAATACGTTACCTNTTACCTGCAGGGACGCCTGGGTGGCACAGCAGTTAAGCGTCTGCCTTCGGCTCAGGGCGTGATCCCAGTGTTGTGGGATCGAGCCCCACGTCGGGCTCCTCTGCTGTGAGCCTGCTTCTTCCTCTCCCACTCCCCCTGCTTGTGTTCCCTCTCTCGCTGGCTGTCTCTATCTCTGTCAAATAAACAAATAAAATCTTTAAAAATATATATATATGTTACCAGCAAAGATTCCATTGCAATAATTTGCCCCTGCATGCTAAGAGCATCTCTAGCCCTGAAAACCAAAGGGAGAATTTGTAGTCTCCACAAAGAGACAAACAGAAATCCCTCCAAAGATGAGATAAATGAGAAAATATATTTAACCGTGGAAACATGGTGGACGGTGTTCTTACTGAACCAGCAGAAAGCAATCAAGTAATCCCCTCTATCCCTCCCTGTCCGCCTTCCATCCCCTGCTTTATTTTATTTATTTCATTTCATTTCATTTTAATTCCCTTTGTTTTAAATGTTAACACCGTCAATCCCATTTCCTTTCTTTGGCATCTTGTCAAAGCAGCTTCCTACTCTCTTCAGGACCGTGACAAGCCGGAGTATGTCTTCTGATTTGTCGACTCATAAAGAAATGCACCTCCACGAATATGGTCTAAATAAGTACTCCACTTGAAAGGGGGAAAAGCTGCTCAAACATAAAAATGTTTGGGACAAATTAAAATGTTCGTATTAAATAGACATATAAATGACACTGGGACATTTTCGACATGTTCACATCTTCAGTTGGCTTCAGATGATGGTCTTCAGTTTACATATTCAGGATATTTATATAGATGATTTTTTTCCTTCTGTTTCTTTCTTTTTTTTTTTTAAAGATTTTATTTATTCATTCGACAGAGATAGAGACAGCCAGCGAGAGAGGGAACACAAGCAGGGGGAGTGGGAGAGAAAGAAGCAGGCTCATAGCGGAAGAGCCTGATGTGGGGCTTGATCCCATAACGCCGGGATCACGCCCTGAGCCAAAGGCAGACGCTTAACTGCTGTGCCACCCAGGCGCCCCTTTTTCCTTCTGTTTCTGATCAAAGTGACAGATTATCAGGATTAAGAGGCTTTGTTGCAAGTTTCGGTTTGTTTGTTGCACATTGTAGCTCGGTAACTTCTAGTTCTGCCTCCTCTGTGCAACATTAGTGTTCGTTCACTGATTTCCCAGGGAGCTCAGCACCTCATAACTGCTCGGGGCTGTCAAATCCTGGGGGTGGAGGGGAGAGCATCCCACTGCCTATTCGTGAAAACAATGCTCACGGTTACAGAGAGATAGTGCAATCATGCAGGCGCACACACACACTCACACACAATGGTATCTTGAAGAGGAAAAATACAACTGTGCATAACTTCCTAAATACCTCTGAATATAGGGTAACTTCTAGGGATTATGTTTTTTATAATCTATATAAACCCTGATAGGCATTTNTGAAAACAATGCTCACGGTTACAGAGAGATAGTGCAATCATGCAGGCGCACACACACACTCACACACAATGGCATCTTGAAGAGGAAAAATACAACTGTGCATAACTTCCTAAATACCTCTGAATATGGGGTAACTTCTAGGGATTATGTTTTTTATAATCTATATAAACCCTGATAGGCATTTTTTTTTAAGATTTTATTTATTTGACAGAGAGAGAGCCTCGGCAGGGTGAGGGGCAGAGGGAGAAGCCGGCTCCCCCTGAGCAGGGAGCCTGATGCCGGACTCGGTCCAAAGACCCTGAGATCATGACCTGAGCGGAAGGCAGATGCTTAACCGACTGGGCCACCCAGGCACCCCTTGATAGACATGTTTTATATAGATGTGTGTGTAATGTGTATATGTGTCTGTGTATATATGTGTGTGTATGTATTTACAGAAATATCAGCATCATTAGCCATTGTTTTAATTCATATGAGGTCATAAAAGTGCACCTAACAATTATTACTTTGTAATATATCACAACAGTATATATTAGCACACATTTTGTGTATCTGTATATATATACATATATACATATGTATATATTCATACGTAACAGCTATATACAGCCTGTTATGTATTTATATATATTATTTATGTATATATGTATATATATTTGTGTATATATGTATATATATACATATTTAAGTATATATATATATTAAAAAGAATTTTTTTAAAGTAGATTCCATGCCCACTGTGGGACTTGAACTCATACCCACGAGATCAAGAGTCGCATGTTCCACTGGCTGAGCCAACCAGGCACCCCTCAAAAAGCATATTTTAGATGCACTTTTACAACATCAAATTAAATTAAAATAGTTGATATTTATATATAAAATGTTAATGTATATATAATANCACTTTTACAACATCATATTAAATTAAAATAGTTGATATTTATATATAAAATGTTAATGTATATATAATATATACTACATATATAACATATATA
Organism: Ailuropoda melanoleuca; assembly: GCF_002007445.2. NCBI lineage: Eukaryota > Metazoa > Chordata > Mammalia > Carnivora > Ursidae > Ailuropoda > Ailuropoda melanoleuca. The sequence continues at coordinate 4,175,427 of NC_048238.1, read as the reverse complement.
TCACAGTTTTAATCTCAGTAATTTATATAAGTGCATCTAAAATATACTCTTTGTAATATATAAACATATATAAACTAAAGAGTAAAACTATGACATACGAATGAGCATATAAGTATACATGACAGCTATAGCTTTGCTATATATATTGTGGAATAAGTAATATATAGTCAGTGTAATATATACAAATAAAAAACAGGCTACAGCTGTACTATATATAGGATTTATAGAAATATATATTACAGAGAGAATTTTGGTGCACCTTTATAACATGTGGATTAAGATAATTATGATATATATTATATTACATGTATAATATATACCTTGATATGTATCAGTTGTTTTAATTCACATATCATAGAAGTGAATCAAAAATATATTTTTGTTCTATATGTACATACATAAGGGAGTATAACTCTCATATATGAATATATATGTGAATGTATGTATAGGAATGTATGTTTGTATACACATACACAAACCCAGGGCACCTAATAGAAACTCCTTTGTCATCTCTGTCTATTATAAAACAGTATATGTTGGGTGCCTTTTTATAACATCATATAGATTAAAATAATTGTGAATCATGCTGATTTCTAGACACTTGTATTACCATTTTAAACACCTGATTTCTGCAACGACGTTTTCCCTAGCAGCGCTGAAACTAACGAGTGTCTGGAATGACTCTGACATCTACCATTTGAACCTGTCTCTAGTGGCAATCCAAAATAGCGTAGCTGATCTCTGTCAAAAGCAGCGATTTTGATTCTCCTATTCAACACATCGCTTGTTCTTTGAAGAACCAAATCAGAGATATTTAAACAAATATTGCCTGTGGAAGAACAGAGAATCGAAATTGATTGGTATGCAATTATGCGTTGGGAAATAAAACATATTATGGTAGATTTGCAAAGGAGAGCATTTTTTAGAAAAGCTATTGCTGCATTTTTTTTGAACCATGAGACTATCAGTGATGCAAAATTTATAAAATTTGATATTTCTTTCCAGAAAATTATCTGCTGCTGTATATTTCATTGAGCGCACACACGAGGAGGGAGGGAAAGTTTTTATACGTGTATATGGCATTTGTTCCTGAAAATATGTTTTGCTTTGTGCTTGAGAGGAGAGAGGTTTAATATATAGACAAGGGGCCATATAGTTTAGGGTGAGACAGGTGGAGTAGTCAATCGTGTTTCTTACTTGCTGGCCATGTAATGTTACGCATTGATGGGACCTTGCCAATGCCCTTTTTGTACGTAGAAAACAAGCAGCAGTGCATAGGTCAATGGTCAATGTATAAATTAAGGGAATTACAGTGGTTTATCCCCCATATTTGTACATATGGAATATGGCTTAGCGTATCACACAAGCTAGTGTTTTTTAAATACAAGTTCTCTGACACAAGGTAGAGTATTTTGTATCAATGTATATATATGTTCTGCCGTGTTGAAGAATAGTCAAAAATTTCGATTTCTTTTTTCTGCAAATAATACCAATTTTCAAATGTTGGCAACTCATTCCCTCAAAGACAAGCTCATAGGAAAATAACCACAGAAACAGCAGCACTCCTTTGAACCACACTTGGAGCACATGTGACTCACTTTTGACTTGATCTCCATCCACCATTTAGACAAGTGTCCCTCCAAGTGTGGAGCCCACAACAGAACTTGTTAGACATGCAATTCTCAGCTCGCCCCTGCGTCCTACGGAAGGAGAAACCGGGGAGGGGAGACCAGCATCTGGGTCTTCACAGACCCTCTGGGTCTGGATCTGCAGACGAAGTCTAGCGTGCCTGATGGGACCCAGGCACCAACTAAGAGCCCTCTTTACATTTTTAAACAGTCAGGAAGTAAACAAACAAGGACTCCAAAGAAAAATCGTCTTTGCAGCACCTGGGAGCTATACGAAATTCAGTGTCCGTGAGTATGGTTTGATTGGGACACAACCGCGTGCATTCAGGTCACGTTACCTGGGGAAGCTTGAACGTGATGGCGTCAGCATTGAATAGTGATGACGAGGCAGCACGGACCCCGAGACGGAAATTCTCGTTGTCTGGCTCTTTACAGAGAAGGCCTGTGGACCCAGCACTGGGGCGATTCCATTCTGTGTTCAAGTTTGAGAACTCAGACTTCAGACTGCATGTTCGTCTGCCACCATCACTGAAACCTAATCCCATGTTTGTGTCAACAGGACAAAGACAGGAAGAAAGACATGTGCCCAGTAGACTGTGTCCTCATCGAGCATCTCTTTCTGAAGGCATCTGAGGCAGATAAGCTGAAAGAGCTTTTGGCTTTTGAATAAGATAGATAGACAGCGTTGAGATGCTCACCCCCTTTCCTGGAAGTGTAGAAACTTTCAATCATTCGGATTCCTTTCCTGTAAACACAACAAGTAATCCATATCAGGCAGGATCACTTGGAAGGTGAAATCAATCCATGAGATTCTATATAAAGTGTGTAACAAACTTGCAAGACACATGGCACGTATTCCAGAAACGGACTTCTCGTTTGAGTTTTAAGAGTGTTTTCACTATGAAGAGATTTCAGGAGAGTGTGAGATACCGGGGACTGACCCATCAAAACTCTGTGTAGGCTTGGAAAAAAAAATATTCCTACCGTGATATATATTTAGAAAAGTACCAGGACCTGGAGAAAAAGGCTACATTTTCTTTTCAACCGCCAACATGAGTTTTCGTCAAAACTCCTGTAAACAGGACTCGAGGGATACCTGGGTGGCTCAGTCAGTGAAGCGTCTGCCTTTGGCTCAGGTCATGATCTCAGAGTCCTGGGATCGAGCCCCGAGTCCGTCAGGCTCCTTGCTCAGCGGGGAGCCTGCTTCTCCCTCTGCCTTCCCCTGCTTGTGGTCTCTCTCTCTGACAAATAAGTAAATAAATAAAAATCTTTAAAACAAAAAAACAAAAAACAGGACTTGAGGAAAATTAAGTTTTAGGCAGCTGGGTTGTAACTGACCATCTGAGAGCCCTCATCAGAACTTCTATCAAACGAGGCACACAATTCCCCTAAACATATATGAATGTATGAATATATGAAATAAACTTAAATGAATATTTATATTCATTAACGATGTGTTAAAGGAACGCTATGCCTATTGTTAACCATACCATCCATGTTGCAAGATCCATCGTTTTTGCAATCTGGTCTGTTCCATGTCGTCTTATTTTATAGGTAGGAATGGTCGTCCCATATCTCCAGGACTAAACAAGCCCCCTGCCCCAAAAGACAGGATTTGGTTCACTCGTATTTACTGAATCTACCCAACTCATAAAAAGCCCTATTACTGGCCGCCCCTGTGTGATGGCCAGAGCACTTTAGCTCCCTCAGTGGAGCCCAGCAGCCAGCCCTGCACAGAATAGCCACCCGTCCAGGGACCCAGCTCCAGCCCACACAGGGGTGGACGTTCCCTCCCACGACTGGGCTTTGCCTCATCCCATTCCCTTTCTCCGAGATGCAACAGCAAAGACTCATGAATGTCTGTCTCCTCCCTGATTCCTCCCCCAAACGCATATGCTTCTTAATCTATGTATTTCCAATAACGTGCCTTAATAGATCGGCTGGGTTTGAAATTCCCAAAGTGAGAAGAAATAAATGAGAAGAACTAGAATTTCCTGAGAGAGGTCTTTGATCACCCACTTGAGCATGACATAATAGGTTCCAAGTATTTTTACTCTGTCCTTCAGATGGAAGTGGGAAATGCCAACTGATCGCCTGGAAAATTGCCTCTGTCTGCCAGCTCCCTTGAAAGAGATTTCAAATTGGTTGATGCACAAAAACCCTTTGAAATTTAAGTCTGTACGATTCTTTTGAAGCTAAACATATTGATAACAAAGGAATTTCTCCAGAGTGGGATGCGATGGATAAGACACTTTCCCGTAACCTCAGGTGTTCCTACTCTGCCAATATTCCCCTTTCCCCTCTTTTTTTTTTTTTTTTTTAATTTAAGTAACATTCCCTGGTGAGGTCATTTTAGTGAAGTCCATTTAAGGCATCATTTAGAGAACAAATTCTGCAGGTGTAAATGCAAGCATTAGGTGGGATATTCTTCTCAGGCGCATGTAATTCATACATGGCCTGGCGTCTGTACACATAACACTAATGGACCTTATTAAATTCTCACTGAAAGGGTATGTTTGAGGGGCGCCTGGGTGGCGCAGTCGTCAAGCTTCTGCCTTTGGCTCAGGGCGTGATCCCGGCGTTCTGGGATCGAGCCCCACATCAGGCTCCTCTGCTATGAGCCTGCTTCTTCCTCTCCCACTCCCCCTGCTTGTGTTCCCTCTCTCGCTGTCTCTGTCAAATAAATAAAGAAAAATCTCTAAAGAAAAAGGGGGGGTACGTTTGAATATAGAGGAATGAAGAAACATCTCTTATCCCATCCCTATGTTCGTTTTGTCTAATAATCACCACAAATCAATTTTTTTAGCCTCACTACACATTTTGTTATTCGCCAGAACATTCATCAGTTTTTACCTGACCCAAAAAATTATTTCAAAAACCTAAGTCTTTTTTGCAGCACAATTGGAAAAAAACAAACAAACAAACAAAAAAAGCATTTTGAAAGACTTCATGCTTTCATGAATGGAGCCCCGGACTGGTATTGAAAAGTGAGTGTGACCTGGAATTAATATTGATGCTTTCTTCATTTTGGTTACGTGACAAAGATAATACTTGTCCTCATATTTCCTTCAGTAAAGAATCACCTTTTATTTGAATGAACATCTATGAGAATCATAGGACTCAGAAAAAAGTGAGAATAATGGGAATACATATGCAAATTGAATATAAGCAGTCGATTGACACAGAACCATGGCTCCTTTTCCATAAGGGGTATAAACCAGTGAGGACATATTTACAGTCTAAAATAAATCCAACCAATGACCTTTATTCGCATCACTTTATAAAGCTACTCTGATTTTATGGAAGAACCGTCTATTGGAGCGTCAGGCTCTTTAAAAGGGTTTGTTCATCTGTGGAAACAGAGTTACTAAGCTATAGTCTGGCGGCAGTAAACTCACCTGCCACTATGTAACAGTGAATAGTATCTATTGACTTGTTCCTACATAGGTCACTCTAATAATTCTCAGTCATATTCCTCAGACTGCTACAGAATGAATGATTGCATTCTTTCCGCCTGCCGGCACATTGCACAGCTTGGCCATTTGCCCATTATTGAAGTAGGCTAAAATTATCTTTCATTTTCCCCAATTTCTCCTTTTGTTCCCCTGATCCTACCTTACAGCTACCCAGCAAACTTCTGTTGCATTGCATTTATATTCCTAATAGCCTGCAAATTGAGATGCATTTCCTGTCTCAATTGTACCAAATTATAAATGATTGGCATTGGTTCCATTTGTAAAGCTCACTTCTCCTTTACTGGAGGGCAAAGGCTTAAGAGAAAGGAATTAAGTTCAGCTCGTTTGCCTAAATACAAGAGGAAAATAAGATTCATTTAATAAAAGAAAGAGCCATCGCAGTTTAATCAAAATACTCTTTGACTTAACTTCCGCCTCCCACATCCGTCTACTTGTGTCAGACAGTGCATCCTGCTGACAACACAGAGAAATAAACAGAAAGATCGAAGACATCAGACAGCCGTCAAGGAAGTCAGAATTTTCAAAGATATATTTGACGGGACACACACACACACACAAACACTGATTGTGAGAGACAATACTGGTAATTTGGTGAGGCGTTCTGATCGCAAATGGCACCAGTGAGACGGTAAAACGGGAAAGCACCAATGAGGAGACATTTACAGCATTTTAAAAGAGCAAAAGTTTCACGTCCTGAATACAGAAGATACTCTCACAGATCAATAGGTTAAAGACTAACAACGCAGCTGAAACATGGGATGAAGATGTGAACCAGCATTTCAGGCTTTGAGCATCCAAATGCCTGGTATACACATGAAAACGATAGCAACCTCCATTAGCACCAGGAAGATTCACGCTGAAGCCAGGACAGGAGCCCTCCGCCCAACCGCCAGAAAGGCTGCAAGACTGACATCACTCAGGGTTAGGAGCCACGGTAGAGCGCGTGTGCAGCTCCCTCGCATTGCTAGTGCCCATAGAAATGGGCACAACGCTTTGGAAAATTATTTGCCAGTGCCGGGTTCCATTTCTATCTATGAAAGCGGTCCATATATACACACGGTTCCATTTCTTTTAAGATTGTATTCATTGATTTGAGAGAGAAAGAGAGAGCACCAGCAGAGGGAGGGGCAGAGGGAGAAGCAGGCTCCTCACTGAGCAGGGAGCCCGATGCGGGACTCGCTTCCAGGACACTGAGATCATGACCTGAGCGAAGGCAGACGCTTAACCAACTGAGCCACCCAGGCGTCCCCAGAATAGTGCTCAGGAATGTTCACAGCACCAGCATTCAACCCAGCCGACAGCAGGAGACAGCCTGAATGTCGTCAACAGTCCAATGACTACACCGAGAGATATTTCTACAATAGCACCTTCCGCAGGTATGAAAAATAATTCAAGCACCACCCCAGCAACAACGTGGATAAGTCACAAGCATAATATTTAGTGAAGTAGGATGGACATAATAACAAATAGTTAATCAATGATCCCATTTATATACAGTTTAAAAACAGGCAAATCTAACCTAGAGTGCTAGAATTTAGGAAAGCAGTTATTTTTGGCATCTGGAGTGGTAATTATCAGGAGGGGTCTCGAAGATGCTCCTTAAATGCTGGTAATCCTTGATTTCTTTTTTTGTTTTGTTTTGTTTTATCTGACTGGTTGTTAAATCTGTTCATTTTGTGATCATTCATCTCCCTGGGCACCTTTTTTTTTTTCAGCATGCCACCCATACATAATATTTATTGATATTTTAATGTGACTCAACTGAGCCGATTACCTGGGAACTCCACTTTTATGTTAAACCAAAGGTAAACGAAAATTTTTACATTTCTATTAACTTCCATTTCACCATCTTTTCCCTCCCTGCCAGACTGGGAGCTCCTCTTCCCTTTCAGCTTTCGCTAAAGTTACAAACACACAAGCCACGGTTTTCCAGAGACTATTTGACATGTGGCCTGATTTTCACCTCATTCCTCTCCCTGTTAAGGTTTGTGGAACGTGGCAGGTGATTTCTGACCAGTGTGGGTGAGGCTGCAGGAAAATACAGGGACCACCCGATCTCCCCAGGGAGGTCTCAGTGATGGACACGTGTGTTTATAATTCGATACATTTTTTTGGACTCGTAATTGAATAGAATCGTTGAAACTCACTAATCTTGTCGTAGTGTGAACACTAAAGAAAAAAAAAACAAGAAAGGCTAGTATTTAATGTCTATTCACAGTGACTCACTCAATAGTTTCCCTCTGCGGAATCAATATAAGAACTGAAGTTGACATTTATCGCTAAATGGACTGATCCGGGACTCTGTGAGGCCACCTTGCACACGTTCTCTTTCCCGCAGGTTCTCTTTCCCGCCTCGCTGCGTTATTTGTTGTTGAAATGGATGTTCCTGCGAAAGCCCGTTCTCGCATTCTCTGTTTCTTCCTGGACAGAGCTTGGAATTAACCCTTAGTTTCACAATGGATTAGAAACCACGTAAGACTGAAAAACAGTCCATATGAACAGTTTTTTAAAAAGTTAGAACTCTAGAAACGAATCAATCAGCTGTCTTCAGTTTTCTATCATTTGAATTCTTTCCCTGCTTTTCTCTTGATTTATTCAAGCCTCAAAACGGACACATATAATGCCCTTTTTCCATAAGATGATCAATAATGAGCATTTATAGTTTCCACCCTTGTGGGGGAAATTAGGAGAAACAATTTTGTCAAAGACAGTAAGAGACTGTCTCTGAAAGAGCCGTTTGATTACAGACTGCCAGCATGGATTTTCGGAGACGAAGCATTTCCTGAAACCCCATTAGACTCCCGTGGCGAGAGATGTTAGACATGTTTCTGCTGCATAGCACGGTGGCCGTTCAGTGACTGTTCTAGGATTCCATTTTCAAAAAGCTTTGGAGAGAGTTTCACTGGTTAAGGCATTTGTTAAATGAAGATGCTAAGAATCACTTGATAAGGAAAAAAAACGGGTTGACATTTTTCACCTGGAAAGCCCAGCTGTCTGTAGGAAAGAACGAGTCTCTTCCGACTTCAGTTACAAATAACAGCAGACCTGGGTCCTGGAGAGTCACGTATCCTTTGAGGCGCGATGTGCTTCTCTGTGAAACAAAGGTACCGCCCTTGCAGGCATGGCCTCTTCACTCCAGCGGCTTGTCTTTCCGAGATTGCTAGAGAAAGATGGGGTATCTCTTTTGTCTACACGTCCTACCTTTGCCCCCTAAATATGGAGCTTGTCCTGGTGTTTCTGCTCTAGCTTGTGTCACTGATAGCTTTCCTTGTGGGTCATCCTTACCCAAAGCTCCTGGTCCCTAGGACCCCTGGAGAGATGTTCTCCTTGCACTTGATCAACAGAAATGGGTGGGCTTTGAAAGGTCACTGCTGAACCTACAGGACAACATGTCCTACCCTGGGCTGCAGAGGCTGACCTGGTGCACGCAGAGAATTATCATTGCGTGTAGCACAGCTGAGCTATGGAAGCAATTTACTCACTGGTCACCATGTGACAGTTATCAGTATGTATTGAGTTGTTGCTCTACGTATTATGGCACAAGTTCTTGTCAGTAATTTGTAGGCTGCTACATACATTGGAAACCATTTAGCTACAGGGAAATAGCACAAGGGGAGAATATTTTAAAACCATAAGCTTCCTGGGGCACCTGGGTGGCTCAGTTGGCTACACATCTGTCTTCAGCTCAAGTCATGATCCGAGGGTTCTGGGATCTATCCCCACGTCGGCGGGCGGGGGGGGGGTCCCTGCTCAGTGGGGAGCCTGCTTCTCCTTCTCCCCCATTCTTGCTCTCTCTCTGAAATAAATAAATAAAATCTTTAAAACAAAGCAAAACAAACAAACAAACAAATCCTAAGCTTCCACTTATTGCCCTTAAATTGCAAGGAAAACACCAGTCTTTAATGTTTATCCTATCTTTAGATGCTGGTCTCTTGGTTGAGCATTTCCTCTTTCCATCTTTCTCATGAAAATCCCCTCCTCTTTTCAGAGAATAAAACTCCAAGTGGTGGGTCTGGTTCTAGGATCATCCCCCTGTCTCCTCCTCTTCCCTCTCCCAGTGTCCAAAGGCCACAGAAGAGGGGATTTGGTGAGAGAGTCCAAGCTGGCTTTCCATGCCCTCAGTTACAATTCCCTGTGAGTCTCTCTAGTTATGCAGAATGGCAAAATACAGCTTTGCTTTCTCTTCTGTCTGGATGGTTCAGCGGGTGGCTCTGACCCTCAGAAATGGGGCATTCTAAATCCATTGAGAGAGAGAAAAACAATTTTCTCACCATCCCCTTGCAGCCAACAGCTTGGAGAGGATGGGTCTTTGTCACCTGCTGGTATAGTTTTGCTTCGAGAGCAAACGCACCTTTCCCCACGCACTCTGAACAGGTGCGCTGCCAAGAATGATAGCCGTGTGTCAGCGGGCGCAGCTGCGGGAGTCCTTTCCCCCACCTAACAGGGCAACATCCTCATTGCTGGCAGCAAGCACTTTCCTACACTGCCTGACAGTTTGGGGAAATGCTACGGGGAGCAGATATGAGCAGTGCTTAACAGTCCTGCCACGCTGAGCACCCCATGTGAGTCGTATCAAGGGGTTTGGAAGAGGGGTAGGCAGCTGTTGCTGGCATTGACATCACAGGGATAAAGCAAGGAAGGAAAGCGCCAAAACAGAACCGTTTCGGAAGTAACATACACGAGGTGCCGAGCTTAGGGCGTTGCAATAGAGGAGAGGGATCCTGCTGTAGGGCACAAGGCTTCCTGACCACAAATGGGAAGCACAAGAATGAGGTGTGACCCCAGAGTACCTCTGTCATTAACAGCTTTGTATTTCCTCCCCATAGTAAATGCACACGTGTGTTGATAGACTACGACCCGTTGACCAGGTTCCCATCCTCACGTAGATATTCCTGGGTCTAGCTCAAAAAAAATTTTCAGTCCCTTGGTGTCGTTCTCTGTGACCTATTTCTTTTCCTTCTTTGTTTCTTTTCTTTTTTTTTTTTAATTTCTTTTTGCGTGTGTCTGCTTGCTCTTCATACACATTCATGTTGTTGGATGGATTTGCAGTTGCGTTTTCCTGCGGATAAGCTGTTGACGGTAGACAGATGTCTTCATAAGATTCTGTTGACTGTGTTAGAAAGTGGCAGCTCTGATTCAGAGAAGAGAAGGAATAGGGTGGAATGGTTTGATTAACACCCCCGCTGGGGATCTCTCCAGAAGGCAAGCTTGCAAGAACGCAGCCGCCATGCCCCGGTCCCTCTCCTTCCTTGGGTCTCCCTCTGTGCTCTGTGCAACATCCTGCCATTACCTGTCCCCTGCTTTAACGCTGCATGCTGTCCTCTCCTACCTTCTGCCACTCCACCCCAGTGCCCAACCCAACCAAACAAATGTCACACCTCTCCTGCTGGTAGCCGGGCCTGGTGCACAGCTTGACTCTCGAGGTAACGTGCAGTCAATGCATCAGGATAGGTTTCATGCACTACACCGCATTAGAGCAGGTGAAAAGGTGAACATGAGCGCCGAGGGAGTGGGAGAACTCCACAACACCCGTGTCTCATGAAAGCTGCTCCGGTCTTGGGGTCCTGGTAAGATTCCCTTTATGCATATGCACCTGAGATCCCCTAGGTTCCCCTTGGTGCCGCTCGTCATTGCATATACAATCCATTCAAGTTTGCATCCCCTGGTAGTAGGGACTGTATCTGTCCTGTTGGCTGTGATTTCTTGAGTGGCGAACATGTGTGGTAGATACTACGGGGATATATTTTGCTTCACAGGAGAAATCAAGGCAAAGGGAGGTACCGTGATTTTATTATATCCTTGACTCACTTATGGGGCTACATTCTCAAATTGTGAGCAAGCAAGCAGTAAGACTCTCTGTTAACGCAAAAGAGGCAATTCAGTTGCCCTAAGTATGGGAGCATCCTGGGCCATGTGGGGTGTGGTGTGGGTTCCATGGATACTTGTCTCACAACGCCATTTCACCCGCGTGGCTCGTAACGCACCCAGACAGTCTGCAAACTTCACAAACCCCTGTTATCCCCATGCTGTGAGTGACCCCTGGGAAGACCTAAGCTCCTGGTGGGTTTGGGGTGAAGGCAGTTAACCAAAAACAGTGCTATGACAGCTCAGTAACAGAGAGCAGGAGGGCTTTTTGTCTCCACTGGGCAATGGCATGCTCATTCGTCACTCCCCAGAAAGAGGCGAGAAGCCAGTTGGGGGCCACACTTTCCAGTTGCCTGTTGGAGGTGATGTCCCCTTCTTGCCAGAGCCCACCTGGACTCACTGTTGTGCCCGAAGATGATTGACTCTGGTTTACACCGTGACCCTCCTCTAACAGATGGGCAATCTTCTAGAGCCGAAGGCAAAAGAGGAAGTCGTTCATGCATTTGATAGATGGAAAGAGAAGTGTTCTCTGCACTATGAGTGAAATCCCTTGACGAAGTGTCTCTCCTTCCACTTTCTGATGGGAACACATCATCAGAGAGAAAGGTCTTGATAATGTCATGCAGATCCTCCCATGAGGGGCAAGGGACAGAAGGGGACTGGCCTCCCACTGCATATCTGTTTGCTGGAAACTTAAAAAGGGGCAAGAGAGGAATTTGTGAAAGTTTTGCTCGAGGGCTCAGTACTCTAACATATGTCTCCACAAATGGTCCATATGTTACGGTCTTTACACAGGCAAAATTCCCAGGGAATCATGGGGTTTCCCTAAGTAAAGATTAAAGTTCAGCACATGCTTCCAAAGCTGCCGCACAGGCTTTGCAGCAGGCCAGCCCCCGAGTGAATCAAGCAATTAGCTTCAAATAAACCTGTTTCGCTCCTTTTCTCCTTTCTGTCGCCAACTGGGTTTTCCTGGGAGTTTGTGTTCGCGGGACGCTGTTATTATATTTAGTGCAAGCAGTCGTTCATACACATCCCTTGTCTGAGAGATGAGAATGAGTCAAGTCACGGCTGTGTGATTCAGCGACACAGCAGCTCTGAGTCCTTACGGCGACCAAACATCTGTGCCTCTTCCCCAATTTCTGTGCTTAGGGGACTCTCCCGGATCCTGGACCTCATGATAACAACAGTAAAATAAAATACTTTAAGAAAAACTATTTGGCTAGCAAAATCTTAGGTGACTGTTCAACGCAGGGAACAGTATGCCGTGGGAAACGGGCACTGTCCTTTTTGACATGCAATGGGAGAGGGAAGATTTTGGAAATCTTACACCGGTATAAGAGAAATATCTGAGCTTATCCTTTACGAGTGCAATGGTTTCAGCCTTTCTAATAGTCAATCACTGAGATCTGGAAAGCAAGTTCAAAGTATGCCACACCTATCATCAGACCTTGCAGCCCTCATGGACATTCGGGGAAATAATGGTGCCACTCAAGACCAATTGTTTGGGGACACTGAGGACAGTCAAAGGCATTCTTCGTGGAATGTCTTTGGTCTATCAGGGAAGAGGGAAGTCACATTTGCAAATGTTCTGTGTTCTCAGAACTTCATATAAGGAATCCTCATAGGAGTCCTCTCAATGATTAATAGGATTTTTCAACCAAAGCTGGCACGGGTGTCCTGCATCCAAGCTGAAGTATCCGTCTTTCTTCTGTACAGACAGATCAGACATACTCAGACAGAAGGGCAGACACATCTGAGAATGGAGAGCCCGCTCGATAACAACCCCCAGCACCTGGGGTCCAGTGTCCATGATTCCAATTTGATGAATTGCGTGGCGCGCCCTTCTGCACCTCAACGTCCTTGTCGCTCAGCTGGGTACAATAGTACCTGTTGTACGTCACAGACCATGTTTTTCCTGCATGATCAGAGACAAGTAGATGAAGGTGCTCTGTGGTTCACTGCACAACAGTGAACCCTTAGTATATGAAGACCCCCCTCAGATGTTTGTGCCCAAGTGAATTTTCATGAATGAAACAGCTCTTCATGCTTGGCATTGAAACCATCGTCTGATATTAATTACGATGAATGTTGGGCTGCTTTGTTCGATGGTAAGTTCCATAATGGTGGGAAGAAACCCTCTGCTTCCAAATATTTACAACTCCAGCGTGCCTCACAGGGTTTCTGGGAAGGTGGAATTAGGGGAGAAAAGGCATACATCTGTCAACCAAACAGAAGACGATTTGGGGAGTGAAAGGAAGCACAGGTAATCATTCCATGGGGAGAACAGTGTATATCAAGACTTTGCTAGACAAACCGGGACGTATGGCCACCTGATCTATAAGGACAGAACTTGAAAACTCCCCATGTGATGACAGTGATGTCTAGACTGAGGGATTCCACACCCTCTTTCTCCTCTCACTTCTAGCCTTGTACTTCTCATCTCATCAGGGCCCCATGAGTGCTTGTGGGGGTGAAGCCCTCCTTCGTCTATCGAGTCCATACCAACACTTGTCCATCTCACTCCTTCCCAATTGGTCGTACCGCCTGAAATCAGTTTCACGCACTTAGGATTTTAACATATCCTGTCACTAGGGGGCTGCTGCAATCAAGGGTCTGAATCTTTTCCTTTTTTAAAGATTTTGTTTATTTATTTGAGAGAGAGAGCATGAGCAGAGGGAGCAGCAGAGGGAGAGGGAGAAGCAGGCTCCCCGCTGAGCAAGGAATCTCATGTGGGATTCGATCCCAGGACCCTGAAATCATGACCTGAGCCAAAGGTGAGCTGAGCCACCCAGGTGCCCTGAATCTTCTCTTTTTTTTAAAAATACAACAAGATAGGTACTTTTGTAAAGATCACAGCAGTGGAGGGAAGAGAATGACTCCCATCAGTTCAGTTTCCTCTTGGGTACATCAGGGAAGGAAACATTTGACCTGGGTCTTCAAGGGTGACTAAGAGTTTTCTAGGATCAGGTATTTGACTCCATTTAAATTTTTTTTTTTAATTTGAGTATAGTGACACTCAATGTTACATTCGTTTCAGGTGTAATAACAGAGTGATTTGACTTCCGTGTACGTTGTGCTACGCTCACCACACCTGTAGTCACCGTCTGTCACCAGACAACACTATTATAATATCATTGATTATACTCCCTATGCTGTGCCTTACATCCTGGAACTCACTCCGCAACTGGAAGCCTGTATCTCCCACTCTCCTTCCCCACTGTGCTCATCCTCCCCTCCCCTCCCCTCTAGCAACCATTCCTTTGTTCTCTGCATTTGTAGGTCTGAATCTGCTTTTTGTTTATTCGTGTTTTAGATTCCACATATGGCTGAAATTGTACTTGTCATTCTCAGTCTGACTTACTGCACTTAGCATAATACCGTCTGGGTCCATCCATGTTGTCACCGATGGCAAGATCTCATCCTTTTTTATGGCTGAGTAATATTCTGATATCTCTATCAAACATAAGGTTGCATATGTCTTTTCAAACTAATGTTTTTGATTTCTCTGGGTAAATTCCCAGTGGTGAAATTACTGGATCTATGGTAGTTCCATCTTTAACCTTTCGAGAACCTCCATCCTTGGCGTTAACCCCTTCGTGGATATTTCACTGCAAATATCTTCTCCCATTCAATAGGTTATCCTTTCATCTTGTTAATTGTTTCCCTTGCTGTGCAAAAGCTTTTTATCTTGATGAAGTCCCAAGAGTTTATTTTTGCTTCTGTTTCCCTTGCCTCAGGAGACATGTCTAGAAAGAAGTTGCTGCAGCCAGTGTCAGAAAGATTACTGCCTGTGTTCTCTTCTAGGATTTTTATGGTTTCAGGTGTCACATTTAGCTTTTTTTTTTTTTAGAGATTTTATTTATTTATTTGACAGAGACAGAGACAGCCAGCGAGAGAGGGAACACAAGCAGGGGGAGTGGGAGAGGAAAGAAGCAGGCTCATAGCGGAGGAGCCTGATGTGGCTCGATCCCATAACGCCGGGATCACGCCCTGAGCCGAAGGCAGACGCTTAACCGCTGTGCCACCCAGGCACCCCCACATTTAGCTCTTTTATCCATTTTGAGTTTTTTTTTGTGTGTATGGTGTAAGAAAGTGGTTCTGTTCATTCTTTTGCATGTAGCTGCCCAGTTTTCCGAACACCATTTGTTGAAGACACTGTCTTCTTCCCATTGAATATTCTTGCTTCCTTGGTCATAGATTAACTGACCATATAAGCATGGGTGGATTTCTGGCCTCTCTATTCTCTTCCATCCATCTATTGTCCTTTTCTGCCAGTACCGTACCGTTTTGATTCCTACAGCTCTGTAGTATAGCTTGAAATCTGGGATTGTGATACCTCCAGCTTTGTTCCCCTTTCTTAGGATTGCTTTGGCTATTTGCGGATCCAACTCCATTTTTGATGTTTGACCACTGACAGCTTTTAAACTTCCCCCCGCTTCCCCTCTTCCCTTTTGTCTCACAGCTGGACAAACTGATTAAAAAAAAAAAAAGTACCATGACCTACTTCCCTTGAAGGCAGTGAGTGAAGTTAAAGCCCCCCAAACCCTAACTTGTACATATAGAAACCCTCACCCTGGTCCTATCCACAATAAAACCCAGTCTCTATCCTCCCCCACCCTCCCATCTCTTGTTTTACACCAGACTGAAACTGACCCCTTCTCCTTGGGAAATTCTTTTGTTATTTCCTGTGTACGTTACAAACCATTTTAAATGCACGGGCGACTATGCATTGTGTGTCCTTATATCCATAAATTCCTGGGCAGAGGGATGACCAACATCCAGCCAAGGATACTGGTCACCCAAATAATACAGCATTTTCTCTAGCAGACTAACCATCGTTAAGTAAATAAATCTCTCATAGACTTGTGAATATATCGTATACACACCAAGCAACTCAACCCTTCTTCTGGAGGGTGATTCTGAAATGCTCTGCTCCAGCTTTGCAACAAGCAACTTTGTGGTCACTCTACACTTGAAAGTCAAATCATCGGCAAGCATAGCTTTCAAATCTGACTCAAATCCATGGAGCTGTTGTCATGTGATATGAAAACAGACTAACGGAATTTGCTTTTAATTTATGTAGATGTCTTGGGTCAAACTTTCTTACGGTTCCAAGCCAAAGATTCAATTTATGTTTTTAAAGTTTTTATGCAAATCTCAGTTAATATACAGTGTAATATTAATTTCAGGTGCACAATATAGTAATTCAACACTTCCATGCATCACTCACTACTTATCACAAGTGCACTCCTTCATCCCCAACACCTATTTTACCCATCCTCCACCCAGCTCCCCTTTGATAACCACCAGCACGTTCTCTATAGTTAAGAGCCTGTTTCTTGGTTTGCCTCTCAGTCTCCCTTTTTTCCCCAAGCCGAGGATTTTAAACTCGTGCTAGTTACCCATTGCTGTGTAACACATTACCACAAAATAATCAGCTTCAAACCACACACATTGATCATCACGTGGGTCCCAGAAGTCAGGACTCCAGGTGTGGCTCAGCTGGGTTTTCTGCTTCAGGGTCTCACCAGGTTGCAATCCGCACATCAGCCAGAACTGGAGTTTCACTCCAAGGCTTGACTGTACAACAGTTTGCTTTCAAACTCATGTGATTGTTAGCAGGATTCAGTTCTGTGCAGATTATTGGAGAGAAAGTTTTGGTCCTCTGCTGATTGTTGCCTGGATCTGCCCTGTGTTTCTTGTCTTGAAGACCTCCCCATATGGCAGCTTATTTCACCCAAAGCCAATAAAAGAGAGTCTACTAGGAAGACAGAAGTCAGAGTTAACCAAATCATGGAAGTGGCCTCCCACCATCTTTGCTTTATTCTATTGGTTAGAATCGAGTCACGAGGGCAGTTCACACTCAAAGGAAGGGGTAAAATAGGAGCACAGACCAGGAGGTGGGGATCATTTGGGACCACCTGAGTTTGCTCACTATGCTCCTTAAGAAGAGAAACAAATTTGTGCATGCGTTTACCATTTACCCATCTCCTAATATTCTAATAAGAGGCCATGAGCTACAGCTGTTGGAAATAACAGCTGATGTTTCTCAGTTTTGTTCACTATTGCTCGCTAAGGCGCTTTCTCACACATTGTTTCTTAATCCATCCCCCTATGAGAGTTCGACAAATATATGCTTATCTGTACTGTATTTCTGGACTCTATTCATAAAATGAGTAGGATTTTTTTTTCAGCTCCCAAGAACGAATTTTCGCCCCACTTGGGATGGTGTTGACCCCAGGAGGAATGCATTCAGTAGACGCAGAGAGGCAGAGTCTGTATCTATCCTACTACTTAATGGCTTCGCGATCTTAGGCAAGTCACCGAATCCCTCTGAACCTTAGCTTTCTTAACTGTACAATTAGAACCACAATAAGACCTCCCACTTATAGTTGTTGTGGAGATTAAATGACACAGTACACATGAAATACATAGGAGAGATTTAGTAGACTGTGGGAACACAGTAAATGCTAATAGTCTGCTATTGCAATGTGCAGAACACCACGTCTAGCACTGGAAATGCCAAAATAAGACAAAACCAAGAGCCTGTGCTGTTTGTCAAAGGAGACCGATCACCAAGAGTATGATATGTGCTATAAGACAGTTATATTCATGATGATTTGGGAATACAAAAAAGGGGGTGTCTAAATTCTGGAAAGAGAGAGGGGGACATGAGACAAAAGAGTTTCTCAGAGAAAGGACAGTTGAAGAATGAGAATTGATATAAGAGCTGAGGAATAAAGAGCCAAAGTAATGTAATGTTAATGGTGAGGGAGAGGAAAAAAGGACTGGACAAATGATCGTGCAGCAGAACACAGCATTTAATCAAAAGGTTTGCTGACAAAAGTATCTGTTCTTTCAGGTTTTTTCATTCATTCATCCATACATTTATCCACACACTTATCCATCCATTCATACATCTCTCCATGCATCCGTCTACTTCTTTGCATCCATACATACATCCACTCTTCTGTCCCATCCATCTGTCCACCCATCCTTCTATCCTTCTTTCCATCCATCTTTCCATCCATTTATCCATCCATCCATCCACTCATCCACCCATCCATTTATCCATCCTTCCATCTACCCATTCATTCATCCCTCTATCCATCCATCCATTCATCCATCCATTCATCCATTCATCTTTCTATCCTCTGTCTTTTACCACAAAGTTTTTAAGATGGCTTAGAAAGACACACATAAAATATATAAAGGCAAGATATCAATAAACCAACAGAACAATGAGCAAACCAAACACAGAAATTAGGTGAGAATGTAAAGGAGAGAAATCCATTATGGACATAGATTAGAGCCAGGGATTCGATGTATGCAAGTATGTATTGCATATGGCCCCATATACCAGCCATATGAGGGTCACCCATTTGATATGTTAAGATGTTGGGTTGCCTGTGCTTCTAATGTGGCCCACATTCATACAGAAATTTCTACTGCCTGAAGTATAAATGGAGAATCCTCCAAGATATTTGCTGTACTCCACATCAAATATTTGACGGCAGTTGAATAGACATAACAAATACAGTCCATCTCTCAATTCATCCCTCATCAGCATCTAAAGTGAGTCACGCAATGGAGATGAGGTGACACTGGTTAAAATCAAGTCAGGTTTCAAATATTTTCTCCAGAAAATCCATTTTACTCCTTCGCCGTTAGCAGCATTTACTACAGGAAAATGTATACTTAA
Organism: Ailuropoda melanoleuca; assembly: GCF_002007445.2. NCBI lineage: Eukaryota > Metazoa > Chordata > Mammalia > Carnivora > Ursidae > Ailuropoda > Ailuropoda melanoleuca. Next base: position 4,156,756 of record NC_048238.1, on the reverse strand, counting down.
CATTTAGCCAAAAATAAAAACCTCTGCAAAATACCTAAATATAGATTGCTTCATTACCTTCAAATCAGCCTGAAAAGAATGCAGAGGCTGGCACTCAGGAGGAATCAAGTGCCTGTGTGAGCGCAGTGCCGTCTGCAATCAGAAGGAATTACAATTACGGCACTGAGCGCTAATCCTGGAAAATCAAAACACAGTTAGGCAGCCACTAAATCCCATTATAAAATATAATAATCATTATTAAGCCTTCTTTTCCCAGAAAATGAAGAGTTGGAGGCATTATGCCATCCCTTAACCATTTTCCGTAGCAGGGTCATTATTCTTTATGGCGCTACTAAATAGACTCATCATTTTACAAATCCCAAGTTCACCTTCCAAATACATGATCTCGTCCTTCTGTGTAAAGTTAATCAAAGTTGTAAAAGTGCTTTATTCCATATCTTTATTTTCCCCCACGGGGATGGGGGAGCGAAAATGTGATGCATTGGAGGAGAATCGCGGGACTCAACAAAAAAACCTTGAGATGTTATCGTCTCTGTCTTTGCTTGCAGATGACCCATGCAGAGATTAACCCTCTCCTGGAACAGAGATATCGTAGGTGTTTTCACAGAAGAGCGTGTTTTCTTGTTAGGAAGTTCCTTATGTCCTAATCTGACTTCTTACATGCTGTACTAACCCTTGCACGCCTAGTGAAAATTAAAAACAAACCAGGTACTCTCTTCTAGGAGCTCTTCACATACTGAGACCGTAATCAAAACTTCACAATACCAGTGCCAAAGAGGTCCAGAATGGTGCTAATTTTCCCAAGATAACCACCTCTTCTAGAACGTGCCAGAATCAGACCACACTGTCTGATTTTTGTTCTGTACTCACACAATACAGAGCATTTATGGACACACAATGAATATTCATAAATCTTCATTGAAAGAATGAGCCAATCAATGAATCAGTACTTCCCAAATTCACTACAAAACACTTAGACAATGAAACCAAAATACCCATCATTCATCTCCCTCATTTCAGAACCTTGCATTCCCACGTAAACAGCAACTTCTCAGTAAATGAATTATTTCTAGGTTGAACTGTATGAAATTGCTGTTTTTTTTAGGTCAGAAAATGGTTGAATATCAGCAGCATACTAATATTTGCATTCTTCTGCTGATATCGGAGACTTTTTCCTTTTCTTTAGCGTAAAGTAGTTTAAGATGAGTCGGGGATATAAAAATAGCATCTCACCTTGGGAAAATAGCTAAGTGAACATCAGATGAAAAGCTAAAATATTCAGCTTGGGAATATACTCTTTCAATTAGAGGAGAAACTTTGGTCACTGGTCGATGCTCCTTTTAGCAAGATGAGACATTTTAGCCCAATAAAGCAATGGGTTTCATCTTCTGTTGACTTAGCCTGAAGAGCTAATGAGTCAATTAAGAATGAGTGTCAAAGGAGCTGAATAGACATTTTGCCAAAGAAGACGTCCAGATGGCCAACAGATACATGAAAAGGTGCTCAACATCTCTCAGCATCAGGGAAACGTGAATCAAAACCACAATGAGATATCACCTCACACCTGTCAGAATGGCTAAAACCAACACAAGAAACAACAGGTGTTGGTGAGGATGTGGGGAAAAGGGAACCCTCTTACACCACTCTGGGAATCCAAACTGGTTCAGTCACTCTGGAAAATAGTATGGCAGTTCCTCAAAAAATTAGAAATAAAATTACCATATAATCTAGAAAGTCCACTTCTGAGTATTTATTCATAGGAATGGGAATGCTATCTTGAAGAGATATCTGCACACCCCTGTTCATTGCAGCATTATTTGTAAGAGCCAAGCCATGCAAGCAACCTAACTGTCCATCAACGGATAAAGGGATGGATACAGAAAACATATACATATATGCAGAAATATTATTCAGCCATAAAAAAAGAAGGAAAACCTGTCATTTGTGACAATAGGGATGGACCTTGAGCTCAGTAGGGTGGGAGAAATAAGTCAGATGGAGAAAGACAAATGCTGTATGATCTCCCTTATATGTGGAGCCTAAAAAAAAAAGCCAAACTCATAGTATCAGAGAAAAGATTGGTGGTTGCCAGAGGCGTGGGCAGGAAGAGGTAAAATGGATGAAGGGCGTCAAAGCGTTGAGACTTGCAGTCATAAGATAAATAAGTCCCAGAGATGAATGTTTAGCAACATGACCACAGCTAGCAAAGCTGTGTTGTGTATTTGAAAGTCACTAGGAGAATAGAACTTAAAAGTTCTCATCCACAAGAAAAAAAAAAATCATAGCTATGTATGGGGAGGGATGTTCACCAAATTTATTATAGTCATCAGTTTGCATTATATACATGCATGGAATCATTCTGTTGTACCCCTGAAACTAATACAATGTAATATGTGAATTATATCTCAATTTTTTAAAAAATGAGTGTCAGCTTTGGCACAGAGCTGGAGGAAAGGAGCCTGTGACAGGAGTGGGAGCTAAGCCGTGACCAAGGATTAGCTCTGTCATGCTGGTTCAGGTGAGGCTCTCAGACCTGCCATGATCTTAGCTTCTCTGGTGTACAAAACACTTGACCAAAGACCAAGGGAATGTGAATAATCACCCCCCACCCCAAAGATGTCCATGCCCTAATCCCCGAGCCTGTGACTGTGATACCTTCTAAGGCGAAAGGGACTATGCAGACATGATTAAGTGATGGGTCCCGAGATGGGGAGAGATCCTGGCTTATCGGAGCCGTGTGGATGCACTGACAACACCGTTATAACAGGACCACTGAGGCTAAGAGAAGGAGACAGGACAGCGGTCATGTGTGGGTCCCATGTCTGCTGGCTTTGAAGCTTCCATGAACCAAAGAGCACAGGAAGCTTCTAGAAGGTGGAAAAAGCAAAGGAACACATTCTACCCTACAACCTGCAGCAGGGAGTGCACCCCAGTGAGACAGACCTGTTTCTGACCTCTGACTTGTAAAAGGGTAGTGTAACAAATGTGTGTTGTCCTAAGCCATTGAGTCTGTGGCAATTTGTCCTAGCAGCATGAGGAAAGTCATGCAGAATCTTCCTCTGGACTTCCATCACTAGGCACATGTGTTTGAGGGACGATGTTGGACCCTGTTAGACACCTAGGAAGTTGAAGGCCCCTACCTTCTTTGTCAACAGCAAACCCGATATACATGCATTTGTTTCATACACTTTATCTGTGAGTTAGGACTGCAACTGTCTATATTTTTCCCCGTCCCTCTAGTTGACACACTTTCTCTAGAGGACGTGATAACTTCAGGTGGATGCCTACACCACGGGTGGGAGCTGTGGTTCAGTGAGAGAACACACAGGGCTCATTTCTGCAGCTAGCACAAGTTGGACCCACAGAAGCATGAACAGAGAGGGTTATTACATGAGGACTAACAAGCCAGCAAGAGTTTAGGAAAAGGAATGTAAAAAGGGAGAAAGTACAATCTTTCTAAGTACTCTGAGCAACCAGCTAGGTCTCCAGAAACATTTCCCTGGATGCAGGACTTTGCACGCTAAACCACAGTACATTGGTCAGCCTATTTCCAAATAAAGATACATGTTTCCTTCCAAGAGGAGGAAAAGATTGACATTAACAACCCAATAGGGTGATAAAATCATTCCATTTGCTCAACAACTTATGTTAAATGTTTGCGATGTTTTAATCAAACCAGAATACATCGGTGACCCTAATTTCCAAATAAAGGTACTAAATAAATAAATAAAGTCCATGGAAGAGGGGGAAAAGATGAACATTGACAACCCAATAGGGCAATTAAAGCATTCATTTGCTCTACACATTATGTTAAATGTTTGTGATGGTTTAATCAACTTAGGATAAAAAATTTTGACCTAGTCTACCCTCAAGAAATATATTATCCATTGGAAAGATATAGATTTTAAAGATATAGATTGTAAAATATCTATTTAGAGAGAGCACACCCATGATAAACCTCAAAAACTTGAACTCTGAAGTGTATTTTTTTAATGCGAGATCTTTGGGTAACATTTTTATTTGTCTTGGATACCTCGGTGCTCTCTTGTGACACAATGAGGGTACCACGAAAATAGATCAAAAGTAGAAAATTGAAACAGATGTGCTCCCATACTTAAATAGGACATTTTGCTCTGACAACTTATTGGGTTCATTCAGGGGGGAAAAAAGCCCCACAGCGGGGCATCGGGAAATGGCAAAGTGCTCCATTTTGCTGAACGGGGGATGAGGTGTGTGTGGCCTTTAACTGCTAGGTCCAGTTTCTGGAGGGATAAAATTAGGTCACAAAGGAGTGTTCCCCATCACACTCCTGTTGTAATTTGTGGAGAGCTGGCCAGTCTGAATGTCTGTGTCTTCTGGGTGGACACAGGGATTGGATAGTAGCTGCCGCCCCTCACCATGCATTCCCTCATTCACAGACGGCCCGGGAGTGCCTATCCCGGGAGGGACACATTGCTCCTTCCTACCGTCCTCGTTTAAAGACGGTGTGGCTTTGTGTGCCTACACTCACAGCGCTGCTGGGAATGTGAAGTCCTGAACTGTCACTGACCTAATTAACTTGAGACTGGTCACCTGTTGCATTCTGTAAGTAAATATATTTATCAGAGTTTACAATAAGGGCAGAAGGTCCATTTTCATGGATGATGATAATGAGTTTAAGAGTAACCCAGAAAATGTCCATTATGGCTTCAACAGAGGACGTCTGGCGTGCCATCACAGCGCGAGACTGCCAATTACTCACCCCACGTTGCTAATTTCAATAGCGAGGCCAACCGGAGATTTTAGGAGAGCTAATTAACCTCTGGGTAACTCCATTTGCCAATCAGGGAGAGCTGCGAAATTGGATTCTTCTCTCAACTGTGTTTCCGCATCCCACAAGGGCAGACACTGCCTCACGTCGGGAAAGACAGTTTGAGCCACACTGGGCACGTGAACGAGGAACACCTGGCCAAAAAGACCCAGCTGTGTCTCCGCGGGACAAGGAGAATCTGACCATTGCGCTTTCCAGATCGCTGTTCCTGCTTCTCGCTCGTGGTGGACCGCCTATGAGCCCGTGCTCTTAACGGCATCAGACAGAGATGGAAGGAGAGAAAGAAAGTAACATTTGTCAGAAGCCAAGTTCGGAGAGAAGAGTTAACCTTTGGCATAGCAGTAGGGAGGGAAATCAGAAGATGAGGAAGAGAGAGGCAAGAGGGGCAGAGGTGACATCCTGATTTGACCTTTCCTAAGCTCTGTGCAAAGAGCACAATCTTCTGCAGATCCAAGCTCAGTCTCCTCATTGATCAAAGGCAGATGACGTCTATGTTACAGCAGTGGGAGGGGCGCGTATGGTTACCAGCCCAGACCATCGGGCTCCATGCTCAGCCTAGAGTCTGCTTCAGATGTTCTCCCCCTCTCCCTCTGTCCCTCCCACTCGTGCTCTCTCTCTATCGAAAATAAATAAATAAATCTTTATTTAAAAGAATAAGGAAAGAAAGGCAAATCCTCAGCCCCAAGCCAGACCTCCAGGTACTGTGGGTCTGGGGCAGGTGGGACGGAGTGAGTGCATTCCGCAGTGAGTGTTTTAATGAGCACTGCAGGGATTCTGATGCACGTTCACGTTCAATCACCATCACTGCACAAGGAGGACCTTGGTGGTAAAAAACAAAAAACCACCACCACCACCACCACCACAACAAACCAGCAAGAAGAAAGCAAAGCCCCCGTCTTAGAGAAACTGTGGAACTTGGCAAGGTGGCAAGAGAAGATTTGAGGTCTGAGGAACAGGACAGGGTTTTTGCTGTGCACCTGTGTGAGGTGGTGTGCAGGGAAACAGGGCAGAATTCCCGTCTCTGGCACGGAAACAGCAGAATCAGATAGAAGATGAGCTGGAGCTGAATCCCGCTAGAGGACGAGATGAACCTAGAACCATAGCCAGGGTGCTCCTGAATTTATTGACGTGGCTCTGGCTGCTAGGAGGCCACTGCAACATTCTCTTCATTCCCCTCATCCTAACAGAGAGACCTCACCTTCTTTAGTCTGTCCTTACGTAATGCATCCCATGCACCTTCCTTCTGCTTCAACCCTCCCATTGTTGACTGCTTTCCCTGCATCTTCTCATGAAGTTGTTCTTCTGGTGAGCCAGAGGCTGATTTTTCTCTTAGTTTCCTGTCTTTCTCGAGGTTCAAAGGCTGCAGTTGTGCTCAGAGAATTCCAAGCTGAGGCATGGTTTAGCTTCACGGAACGATTAATTATATTTTCTCTTTAGCGTCCAACACTGATGCTTAGCACTTCCTGGCTGCCTAGATCTCACAGTGTATTGGGTCATCATGCATAAGCAACAGTGGACAGGAGTAGAATGGAGCAAGCAATGGGCTGAGTCTCTGAGACCTGGAGTCTTATTCCATCCCTGAACTCAGTGCCTCTGAGACCTGTGGGAAGCCCCGTGATGCCTGGGCTTCAAGTGCTCCATCTTAGAGTGATTTGAGTAGAAGTGTTGACAGTCCTTTTCAAATTTCACGTTCCACAATCACACTCTTGGTTCCCATTGTTGAGCCACACTCAGTAAGTGAGAGCTTCACCCAACATCCCCAGTGCATGGCTAGGACTCAGCAAGCAATGAATCTAAACAGTACATGATGTTCTATTTTGCTATTTTGGACAAATATCCTATCCCAACTCCCAAGACTTATGAGGTAACTCTCTTCTGCATGTGAATGTCTTCGTTTAGACTGCTGTACCAAAAATCCCATAGCCTGGGTGGCTTATCCATGACAGAAATTTATTTCTCACACTTCTGGAGGCTGGAAGTCTAAGATCAAGATACCTGCAGATTCACCTGCTTACTGGTTCCTAGACGGCATCTTTTTACTGTGTCCTCGCCGAGGGAAGAGGAGAGGGAGCTCTCCGGGGTCTCTTTTATAAGGGTACTAATCCCACTCGGATGTTCTACCCTCATCATCTAAGCACTTCCCAAAGATCCCAGCTCCTAATGCTGTCACTTGCAGGATCAGGATTCAACTATGAATTTGGGGAGGACACAAACATTCTGTCTGTTTCACTGAATGAGATAACTCTGCTGAGAATAAGGGAAATCTGCTGCCAGCAGAGGTTTAAAAAAAAAAATGGAGAGAGTAAAAACACTTCTTCCATGAGCTTCATTGCTCAATCACCAGCAAACTCTCTCATTAGAAGTATCTGCAGCTTAATTAAGTCTTTTGGGTGAAGGTAAAAAAGAAAGATGACCTTTAGGGGCGCCTGGGTGGCACAGCAGTTAGGCATCTGCCTTCGGCTCAGGGCGTGATCCCAGCGTTATGGGATCGAGCCCCACATCGGGCTCCTCCGCTATGAGCCTGGCTTCTTCCTCTCCCACTCCCCCTGCTTGTGTTCCCTCTCTCGCTGGCTGTCTCTCTGTCACATAAATAAATAAAATCTTTAAAAAAAAAAAAAAAAGAAAGATGACCTTTAAAATCAAATTGGCATTGCTCAAGTCAGTCAAAACTGATTTCTCAGTCCTATTACAACATGGCATTGAACCTATAAGAGAATATCTCATTTTATACTAAGTGTGTGAGGCAGAATTATAAGAAAGCCCCAAGACTCCCACCCCCTGGTCTGTACATCCTGTGTAATCCTCGCCTTTGAGGGTAACCAGTGTCTTTGGATGTGATGGATGTCACCTAGCCTCGCAGGGTTGAAGGGTTTTTTGTAGATGCAGTGAAGGTCCCTCACCCACAGATTTTGAGTTAATCAAACAGGCATTCTCCTGGATGGACCTAGACAAATTCAGTGAGGTGAGGGACTTGAAACAGCAGAGTGTGTCTTGCCAGCCGTGCAGAAGCAAGTCATCATGAGAAATACTAACAATCAGAGAGCTTGCAGGAGAATCCAGAGCTCCAGATAAGAACACAGCCCCTACTGTCACGGTCACCATAGACTCGTGAAACCGGCAGAAGACTCACCTAAGCCAATGCCCGGACCTCCGACTTATGGACACTATTGATGAGGGAGCAGAAGGCGAGCTGAAGACAAAGCATAAGCTGACACCCTGCAACCTGCCCCCACCCCCCACTCCAGGGTGGAACACGTGTGACATTCCTCCAGGGATCTCCCAACTGTCTTAATGTGAATACATTGCTAGAGGGGAAAACAGCCTTCACTTGACAATGGCAAGGCCTCCAGTATCTTGTAGGTCTGCTTTACAATAGGAAAGTTCTTTTGAAATCTCATTTTTCCTTAATTAATTCCCCCATCTTGCCAGTATATAATCAGCCACTCCTCAAGACCCAGGGGCCGCAGCTCTTTGTGCCTGTCCCCGTGCTTTAGTAACCAACCATTTTGCACCAACGACGTCTCAAGAATTCTTTCCTGGTCGTCGGCTCTGGACTTCACCCCACCAAACCTCACCTATCTTCCGAAACCCCATCACTATGACGTACTGTACGTAGGTTGTTTTAACCTCCTGTTGTGTAGTGACTTGTTACAAAGAATGAGCGGACTGATGCCGGTAGCTTGTGGTTACAGACTGGGAGAAAGGACAATTTCAAGTATTTACAAGATGTGTAGAGAAGATACCACTTTTTCAGTCTTAGGGAAGTTGCTTTCAGTGCATAGCATGATGAAGAAAATAATGTGTTTCGTATTCTGTTAATAATTTTAATGATGGGGGCGCCTGGGTGGCACAGTCGTTAAGCATCTGCCTTCAGCTCAGGCTGTGATCCCGGCGTTCTGGGATCGAGCCCCACATCAGGCTCCTCCGCTATGAGCCTGCGTCTTCCTCTCCCGCTCCCCCTGCTTGTGTTCCCTCTCTCGCTGGCTGTCTTTATCTCTGTCAAATAAATAAATAAAATTTTTAAAAAATAAAAAAAAAATAATTTTAATGATGGTCGTTGTCAACAGACTGATATTCAAAGGTAGCGTATAAGGAACAGTTCCAGTAAAACTAACAAGAATCATCTGAAGTAATGATCACAAAGAGTAGAAAGGAAGGAAAGAGAAAAAGAGTCATCAGTTACTAGCTCTTTCTCCAGTAGATTGTAAGAATCCAAGCCGGTGGCTCCGAAATGCTCTGAAATGGTGCCACCTGCCGAGATCTTCTCTAAGGTTTGACATCTCCCTCAGATCAGTTTCCATCTGGACCCCGTTAAATGATCTAGGTCTCTATCTGGAAACTCTTCCCTGATGCCCTGGGCTGGCCATTGCGAAATTTCATATTGAGTCCTTGAAGGGAAAGACAAGAGAAGGACCACACAATGACCAGAGGCCTCTTGTCTCCAAATATTCTTATTATGGTGTCAGGGAGGAAAAATTCCTCCTCTCTCCTCTTTGGGTCTCCGGCTGGGTCTGAGACGTAAACTGACGGAGGACAGATGGACCAGAGGAAAGCATACACCTTTCACTGAATTTCCATGTGTGCACGGGAGCCTTCCCAAGAGAACGAACACCCACAGCCGGTTTTCATGCCTTTTTGACAAGGCAGCAATACGTCTGTGAAGAATTGACAGGACAAAGGGATTGGGGCTTCCGGTACAAAGTGGTCAAGAAGTAACTCGGGGATCATAGGTTGGTTTCACAAGGTTTGTTTGTATATATTTCTTGGCCTCCAATTTCCCCCTCTCCTGTGATAAGAGCCTTCCCTTTTCCTGGTACAGAAAGGGTACCTTTCACAGGATGGTTTTATGACCTATTTCTGGGAACAAGGATGAGGCAGGAAAGAAGATCAACATAACTTTCCTGGCTCTGCCATTTTCTCAAACTCCTTGAGCTCAAAATACTTAACATGCCGAGATGCCATATTCTGGGCTAGCGTGTCTTGAGCCCCATCAACACTGAGGCAGGATGAAGAGCACAAAACAAAACACAAATGGCTTTGTTGATGAGCATTACCAATCTTTAGACAAGATTTAGAACAAGCTTGACATCCGAGCTCCATTTTGAGTTTGCATTGGAAGGAGATAGAAAAGGTCAGGAAACTGACAAACTTCTAGCAAAACAGGAGTGAAACATCATAAAATAGAGTTTTATCTGGTAATTGTTCTCTCACTGAAAATGTGAAATACATCTCTAGAGGGAACTAGGTGGGTATAAGTTTGCCAATAAATCTTCCTTGGGAAGATTTCTGCTTTTCCCCTAAAAATAAGTCCATTCTATGAAAAGTATCTTTTAGAGGATAATTTTCCAAAAAACGGTAAAATCATGACTCTCCGACCGATATAAAATGAACAAGTGTTTTAGAATGGCATTTATCTCAATATTGGTGAGTGAACCACTGGGAAGGTGTTCCCCCACTATCAAAGAACAACCCCCAAACCCAAAAACAAATCCTATTTCTAGGTTAAATTGATAGGAATCTGTAAGCAAATGGAGGCAAAACAGGCTTCTATTTTTGTGGGGGAGGGAAGTCAACTGAATTTTCAAGAGGCACAATGTGCATGCCTATGGACAAGAATTGTTTTGCATTATTCTTGGTCATTTGCTGCCTACAGAGTCATACAATCACTCAAAGGCAATGCAAGGTGGCACAGCCCTGTAGGATCAACCAAATAAGCAGGAAGGCTATGATCAAAAGGATGCATAGCTTCCTCTGGAAGCCCACATGTTGCCCAACGCATGTTTTACTTTATGAATTACAGTCATCATCCCTGATAGTATTCAACTTTTTTTATTTTACTGGCAGCTCTGGGCAAGCCTCCCATTTCTGAAGAAACGTTACTGGTATATGTGGTACAGAAGTAGAAAGCCCAGTCTAGGCTACGCCAATGGTTCTCCTTGCTTTAAAATTCGGAATGTTATTCTTCAGCTTGGGCTCCCGTATGTTCTAAACTTGCCCGTAAATGGCATCTGGTTTCTCCAAAAAATGAACTAGAACATGAAGAAAAGAATTTGCCACTGGTGAGGTTCTTCAAAGTAATTGGTGACAGTCTTCAAGGGTAATCCCGAGTGAAGCCTTCAAACCATATCTCGAGCATTTACAGTAAGAGCTTCAAAGGATGATCATTTCTTGAAGGGGATAATGCAAATCTGTGTGTTTATGTTCAGAGCTGTTCACTCAAAATAAAGCAGTTTAACTTCAGAGTCACGTGTCGTTCAGAATGAACACAGCACTGGATTGAACACAAATCCAATGCGAAACAAGGTCCCCTCCAAGTTGGGTTTAAGGGTCCGGAATTGTGGGAAAAATGTGCTTCAAGGAAAAAGTATGCATTGTCCACATAGAGCACATTTCCCTGTATTATCCCAAGGATCTCACGACTCTGTAAATTGTAGGTAACAGGTAGTGATGCAAAGTAATTCTTACAGATATGTGAAGACTTTTCTGTCCCATTCAGACTTATTAATTAGGTTTAATTACCCCTTTCCTGTTGCCCTGTAGAAAAAACAGTTGACCTTCCATTACCACATCCATTGAAACAGTCTCAGTTTATAATTTCATGATTTAAAAAAAAATTTCCCCTCAATTGATGAATAAGATTAAAATGTGTTCATTTGTATATCTTATTATGAGTGTAATGATTTTACCCTTTTGTGAGCTTTGCGATTTCAAGCGCAATTGCGTTATTAGTCATCAAGACGCAGTGTAAATGCTTATTACGATCACACTTGTTCTTGGCCATGAGATGGATTTGAAGCTGTTGGCTACATGTCATCTGGAGGGAATTTTTCTAGCGCTATCTCCACATCCCCAAGCAAGCCGAGCACCCACACACAAAATCACCCCACATCAAGGAATTCTGAAATGCGTTGAGGACAGAACTGGAGGCATACCCTTCTTGGGCTGTAAGCTCATCTTTCAGAGGAGTCTCCCTTTCTGTTTTGTATGAACTTTCAGTTCCTCTTTGAACTGCTTCTCTCTCAGATCCCATTTCTCTTTCAACTAATTTCTCTTCTTAAAACATATCTCTATCATGGTTGGTGTTTTGAGATCAGCTCAGTGTCTTCTCTTGGGAAGAAGTGCACCCTCTCTGTTAGTTTCTGGGGGAGAGATGATCCAAGTTTGTGACTGGCAAGAAATTCTGCCCAAGATTCTTAAGGGTTGTGGGAGCAAGTCCCATGTACAGTGGAGTTTCCCCACACCAACCCGCAAATCTCAGACACCAGCTCAGACATCCTGTGTCCTACAGCTCAACACTGTTCTGACACATCTACCTGGAGATAGGGGTCAGAGCCCACAGATAAAGGGCGCAGTCCTCCGAGCCTGCCCCGTGCACTTCAGACACCACTCACAAGCCCACATTGTCACCTGTGCCTTTGACCCACCTGCTGTGCCTCAGAGGTTCCCACAACCCCTCCTGGGGTTTGATTAATCTGCTCACAGAACTCAAAGAAACGTGGTAGCTGCTAGACCACCAGTTTATTATAAAAGGCTGTAAGTCAGGATGAGCCAGATGAAGAGATGCCCAAGGCCAGGTACGGGAGAAGGGACACAAAGAGCTTCCACACACCCCCCAGGGGAACCGCCTTCCTTATACCTCCATGTGAATCACAAAAACAGAAGCTCCCCAAACCTGTCCTTTTGAGGTTTAATGGAGGCTTTATTACATAGGCACAACTGACGAAATCATTGGCCATTGGCATTTGAACTCAACCTCCAGTGCCCCTCCCTAGAGATGGGAGGATGGAGGTGGGACTGAAAGTTTCAACCCTCCAATCCGAGGCTGGCCCCATTGGCGATGAGTCCCCATCCTTAGGGGCTTTCCATAAGTCACCTCATTCAGGTGACAAAAGATACTATATGGCTCCCATCATGGGGAAGTCCAAGGATTTTAGGAGTTCTGTGCCTGAAATAGGAGCCAAAGACCAAATTCATATTTCTTATCCTTAATCACAATATCATTTACCTTAGTGAGAGACTTTATCCACATTGGTTACGACGGCTGTCTCTTTCCACTCTAACTTCCCCTCCTTCCTCCTGGACCATGTGCCAGCTGAGGTCAGGGTAGAGAGAGAAATTTGAGGGGAAGGGAGTTGGGAATAGATTTAGTTTGGGTGTATGTGTCCACTGTCACTTCCACGTAATGTCAGATTTGGCTAGCTCTCCCACTGTGTAATGGTTTGGCTTCCAGAAATACTCCTGCTGCTATGGGTCCTAATTCACATGACACGGTGACAGAACGAGGCTGGACCACGGGTCCTGTCTGGATATGAAAATATCCTCAATGCCCAGCACTGGAAGTAGATAAATAAGGGAGAAGGAGACCAGCCTTCAAATGTACAGAGATAGAAGCTATTATGTGGATTTTCATCCCAACCATGAGGCGTGTGATATTATAAGAAAGTGTTCCATTGTCATCAATGCCTGGGAATAATGGAAGTCCTATCCTGTCAGGAATAGACTGCATCACGTAGTATATGAAAATAGAAACACACAATTCTCGTTTCCTTCTTTTTGTTCTTAAAAAAGTGGAATTGAGAGAATTCCTGTGTTTGTAAATCAAAAGCACACCATATAAAGCCAGCCGACGGCAAATGCATCAGTCACGGGTCATAGATACGAGAAACTGATAGCGGTTTCCACATTTCGTCGTCTTTAAAATCTTGATGGGATCTCAAGAATATTAGTTATGAGCTATGAGGTTGGAACAAGTTTTCCCAATGACATTTAATTTAAAAATTCAACTTCCGGGGCGCCTGGGTGGCACAGCGGTTGAGCGTCTGCCTTCGGCTCAGGGCGTGATCTCGGCGATCTGGGATCGAGCCCCACATCAGGCTCCTCCGCTGTGAGCCTGCTTCTTCCTCTCCCACTCCCCCTGCTTGTGTTCCCTCTCTCACTGGCTGTCTCTATCTGTCGAATAAATAAAATAAAATCTTTTTTTAAAAAAATAAAAATAAAAATAAAAATTCAACTTCCCCACCCCAAACTAAAGAGTTTGTGTAGCTGTGTGAACAGCACAGGCTTCTCCCCTGATGGCTGGTGATTTTCTCTGCAGAGCACCTGTGCTTCTCTCTCTCTAGGAACTTGAAGGACGAGGTTGCCCATCACCATGGTGGGTAGCTAACCAGTTGGCAATGTTCAGCTTTACCTGAGCTCTCAGAAAATAGGCATCACTGTCCTCTCGAATGTTCCCAGAGAAGACCCATGTCCCTTCTTCCTTACCAGTGATAGAGGACAAGGATGATCCCCTTGTCTGTTTGCCTCTATGAAACCTCAGCCCCTAGTCCTTCTCTTCCAGCTCTTCCTCATTAATGAACATTCCCCCTATTGCAATAGCCTGAGTCAGACCTCCTCATTCATCTCCAGGCATGTTTCTGTTTTTGTTTGTTTGTTTGTTTGTTTTCCACCAAGGGAACCAGATACTCTCCCACTGGCCATAGACTGACAAGAGTACAGAAACCAAAAGAGGAGTGTCTGCGGTGTGGGGAAATCTCAAGGGGGATGTAAGTGATGGGAAGCACATTTACAGAATTTGGAGATATTAGCAGAGAAATGAGGCTGCCGAATGCACACCGGCATGACAGTTCCAGCAGTTCAAGGAGACTCACATCACCCTGACAATACTCAGGTGCCTTCTGGGCTTCTCGCGGCTCTGAGCTGGAAATCCAAATTCCATAAATCACTGCAGACTCAGCATCATCTGCACGCATATCGAGGGACTCAGCCACGTGCCAACAATTTGTAAAAACAGCCCTACCTTTGCACGTCAGCTTCTCTCTGCTTAAAACCCTTCCCCTCAGACTCCATCTAGATTCTGTTCACTATCCCCAATCCAGCGGCTCTCTGTCCAAATCTGTGACCGTGGCTTTCTTTGTCCCTTTCCCCCCTGAGTGCCTTTCTGTAAAAGAGGCACAGTATTTGCACATCATGGCTAGTGAAGTCACACTGGGACAGAGTCCACCAGTAAATGCACAGATTTAATCGCTGAGCCGAAGAGTTTTGGTTCCCACAAGCAAGCCATTGTAAGTGAAAAGGTCCAGAATACGCCACTGTGGTGTAAAAAAATATTTTGAGTTGAAGGCATTTGACAATGAGCTTCCTCAGCCCCCCAGAACTCCCTTATCTGCCTAAGCACAGAACTTCCAAAAAGAACTCGAAGCAACTTTATAAATCCCCTCCCTAAGGACAACCACAAAACATCGACTCATCGCTGAAGACTAGAAGTCAGCACCACACCGGAACAGACATTGTCATTATACTGCCGTACCTCCCATCTATTCTAACGGCCAGTTTATCTTCCCTAAAAGTCATTTGTTTTCCCTAAAGAGTCAATCTCTGCCTCCCTTTCCTTAGCAAGATGTTACCTAAGCCCCAAATTCTAACTTCCTCCTTAAGTCACATTTTTTGGTGAACTCCCGCATGTGAAAATGTGTCTTTTCTCTGGCAATCTCTCTTTTCTCAGTTTGATTCACAGGCCCCCAAACAAGAACTTAAGAGGGTACATGAAAAGTTTTTTCTTTTTGACATAGCTACATGACAGATAGGGCTACATTTTTTTTTTCTAAATTGACACAACGTTTCAATGTATTCCTATTAATTTCTCTTTTTAATTGTGGTAAAACACAAAATATAAAATTTACCATCAAAACTATTTTTGAGTATACAGTTCAATAGTGTTAAGTATATTCACATTGCTGTGCCACAGATCTCTGGAACATTCTTTTTTTAAAATAATGAACCCACTAAATATGTATTTATTTTTAAGACTCAATTTTTAAGAGCAGTCTTAGGTTTCCAGTAGAATGGAGAGGAAGGTGTACAGACATCCTGTGTACCTCCCTGCCCCCACGCAGGCACAGTATTCTTGTCATTATCAGCATCCCTGCCAGAGAGGTATATATTTTTGTCAGAGGTGAAACTACATTGACACATCGTAATCCTCCAGAGTCCATAGTTTACATTAGGGCTCGTTCTTGATGGTGTATATTCTATGGGTTTGGGCAAATGTGTGATGACATATCTACCATAATAATATCATAGAGAAGAGTTTCACTGCCCTAAAAACACTCTGGGCTCTGCCTGCCTGTCCCACCCTCCTCCCCAACCCCTGGCAACCAGTGATCCCTTTACTGTCTTCATAGTTTTGTCTTTTCCAGAATGTCCCAGTGTTGGACTCACGCAGTACGTAATCTTTCCAGATTAGCTTTTATCACTTAGTCATGTGCATTGACGTTTCTTCCATGTCTTTTCATGGCTTGATTGCTCAGTTATTTTTCACACTGAATAATATTTCATGGTCTGGTTGGACTCCAGTTTACCCATTCACCTACTGAAGGGTACCTTGGCTGCTTCCAAATTTTGTCAATTATGAGTAAACCTGCTACAGACGTCCGTGTGCACATTTTTGTGTGCATATACATTTCCTTTTGGTAAATACCAAGGAGCATGACTGTTGGATTGTATGCTTAGAGTGTGTTTAGTTTAGTAAGAAACCACCGAACTGTCTTATACAGTGGTTGCACCACTTTGCATTCCCACTGGCAATGAATGAGAATTTCAGTTGCCTCTGGAATATTTTCGTGTTGCAAATCTTAATATCCATGCCCTCCAATTCCGCAATAACCACCATTCTACATTCTGTTTGTATGAGCTTGGCTACTGGTGAACGGAATCATCCCATATTTGTCTTTCTGTGACTGGCTTATGTCATTTAGCATAATGTCCTCAAGGTTCATCCATGTTGTAGCAGGTGACAGGATTTTGTTCCTTCTAAGGTTGAATAATATTCTGCTTTCCATATATTCCACATTTTGTTTATCCATTCGTCCATGGATAGATATTTGTGTTGATCCTGCCTCTTAGTGTGAATAGTTCCAGAATGAACTCGGGAGTGCTAATATTTCTTTGAGATCCTGCTTTGAGTTCTCCCAGATGTATACCCAGAAGTGGGATTGTTGCATATTTTCTTTTCTTTTTTTTTCGAGGAAAATGGGCAACACATAGTTAAAACCAGCTTCAGGAAATAAAATTGCTGACACTTAGATACATTTGGATAAAGATAAGATAATGATCCCTGGAAAAAAATGCTTCCCCAACATTTATTTCCCCAGAGCTGTGTAAACAGAAAGAAATCTGTGGATTGATTACAGTTATTGGAGTAGACAGAGCCGTGCAAATTCAGTATATACATCGCAGGCACGTGTCAGCGATAGTGCCGGTTCGGTCCCAGACCCCTGAAACAAGTATCGCGATAAAGCAAGTCGAATGACGTGTTTGGTCTCCCAGCACATGTAACACTTACTTGTCCACTAGACTGCACTCCATGAAGCGCGCAAGGGCATTCTGTCTCAGAAAATGTACAAACCGTAATTGCAAAATACTTTATTGCCAAAACCATAAAAATGCTAGCCATCGTCTGGGCTTTTCGTCAGTTAGGATCACTGACCACCGATCACCATAACAAACAGAACAAGGAAAAAGCTTGAAATACTGTCACCGTTCTCAAAATGTGACCCAGAGGCACCAAGTGACCAAATGCCGTTGGAAAAAAATGACGCTGAAAAGCTTGCTCGATGCAGGATTGCCACAGAACGCCCATTTGTGGAAAACCCAGTGTTTGCAAGTCAGGCCCGCATCTTCAAGAACGTCACTCATTGGAACGGTGTTTCCGCAGAAGCGTTAGGGGTTTTTTTGATTGGCTTGTCTGTGGTTCTGTAATTTTCCACGAAAAAGGTATCTCCGGAAGATGGTATGTTGCTTTACCAACGCCCCCAAGGAGGAGTCTTATCATAATCCTTTCCAACCAGCCCCTGTGATAAGGAAGGGAGGGTGGGAGAAGGCAGAGCTGAATGACTCAGTGTGCTCCGTAATTAAAGCCTGCGAGCCTGGATATAATTGTCCAAAGAACCCTAGCCCTCTTCCAAAGGCTAGGATTCATTGTTATTCGAAAGGAGCTCAATGATAAATTTACACGAGCATGCCCGCGGGAGGAGGAGAAGCCGTTGGTTGGAGGAGTTAGGAATAACACGCCAGCGGTTTCCGGCTGCCTCTTGCTCAGTAAGAAGAGAGGCGTTGGCAGATGGAGCTGCTCTTCCCCCTTTGGTGGTTTTTTTAGGCAGGGTCCCCAAACCACGACTGCCTTGGGCTCTTGTCCCTGTCACTGCGGTATAATGAAAAATATATTTGCTCTTCTCCTGCTGGCACAGAGCTCCTGAAGCTCTGGGATTTCCCGAGGGATAGGCCTGTCTTTTGTTCTTTATAACGAGACCCTTAGGACCACATCGGAGTTTATGCTAAGGAAGTGACTCCAGGTGGGACCCCTTGGTGGCTTCAGGACGGGCTGGTCACCAGAAAGATCAGGTGATTTGGTGGTTGGCCCTCTCACCCCACCCTGACCTCTGGAGACCCCAAGACTTCCATGTTGGTGAACGCATTGGGGGAGACTAGAAGCGTGGCCCCCAGAAAGGACATAAACCTCTCTTCCCCTATGCGCATACCTCGCCTTCTGCACCTCGTCTACGGGGCTGTTCCTGAGTTGTATCCTTGACAGTAAACCAGTTAACAGGACCTAAACTCTTTTCCTCAGTTCTTTGAGCTGCCCTAGCAAGTTATCCAACCTGAGAGGGAAGTTGTGGGCATCCCCAAATTTGTTGCTGGCCGGGACCTGGCCACCCCATTTGTGCCTGACATCTGAAGTGGGGAACAGTCTTGTGGGAGGAGCCCTTGACCTGTGGGGTCTGCATTGACTGTAGATAAACAGCGTCTCTGGGTGCTGAGATCAAGTCCCGCATCAGGCTCCCTGCTCATCAGGGAGTCTGTTTCTCCCTTTCCCTCTGCCTCTCCCCTTGCTTGTGCTCTCACTCTCTCTCTCTTGCTCTCAAACAAATAAATAAATCTTTAAAAAAAAATATCGAGTCGGTTATCCTTGAGAAAGTGAGAATTAGGGTTTTTCTAGTCAAGAAGGTGAATCAGGGGCGCCTGGGTGGCACAGCGGTTAAGCGTCTGCCTTCAGCTCAGGGCGTGGTCCCGGCGTTATGGGATCGAGCCCCACGTCAGGCTCTTCTGCTATGAGCCTGCTTCTTCCTCTCCCACTCCCCCCGCTTGTGTTCCCTCTCTCGCTGGCTGTCTCTATCTCTATCGANAAAAAAAAAAACTTTAAAAAAAAAAAAAAAAAAAGAAGGTGAATCAAACATTCCTCCCCAGTATGCCACCTGCATGTCTCAAAACTGTGAAGTTAACAGACTACACCTTTTTGAGTCAAATGTACAGCACGTGAAAATCAGAAGAACTTGTATTAAAGTATTGCAATAGGAAAAGTTTTATATCAGAAGGGAGAATTTTGATACAGCCACATAGATAATAATAGTCATTATATATTCTCTGTGTCCATACGTTCTATGAGTCATCATAAGCTTCTCAACCAATCTTGATTTTTTGCCCTCTGTGGGGCAAAGGGCAATGCCTGAAGACATTTTTAATTACCAGCAGTGGGGAATGGATACTCCTGACATCTAGTTGGTAGACACAGGAATGCTGGTCAACACTCTACAGCTCACAGGACAGCCCCACAACCGTTTGCTGGCCCCAAAAGTCAGTAGTTCCCAGGCAGAGAATCTCAAAATGGTGTGACTACTGAAAAATAGCCACCATTTGGTTTTTTAAAAGATGTATTTATTTATTTATTATTTATTTTTTATTTATTTGAGAGAGCAATAACATAAGCATGAGTGGGGGTAGTGCAGAGGGAGAGGGAGAAGCAAACTTCCTGCTGGGAGCCCGATGCAGGACTTGATCCCAGGACCCTGGGATCATCGCCTGAGCCAAAGGCAGATGACTTAACCCACTGAGCCACCCAGGCACTCTGAAAAATAGCCACTGTTAAGATTCTAGTTTCTGGGGCAGCTGGGTGGCTCAGTTGGTTAAGGGTCCAACTCTTGATCTCCGCTCAGGTCCTTATCTCAGGGTTGTGCGTTCGAACCCCGAGCTGAGTTCCACACTATGCTATTTCTTGAAGGACGAGGTGAGTAGAAAGCAAAAGTGGTTTTTAAGAAAGGAGTGAATATATGTTTGCAATGCAGTGTTATGAATTCTTTAAGTTGGAACGCCCGTTCCTGCATACTATGTATTAAACGGGGCCACAGAATTTCAGAAATTATATGGATAAGCCCAGTGTAGGCAGTCTGTGATACATCTTTGGGGAGAAACAGAAAAAAGAAAAATAGCAGTACGACTCTTTGTTCACCCTTATTTGTCAAAGTTGATGTTTTCTTTCTGAATAGCCATCAGTAAGACAATAAACGGAAGCTATGTGGTCAGGTATGGAGCTGAAATGTTCCTTTTGAAGCAAGTAACAGTGAGTTATAGGATACCCATGGTGAAATCCCTCCTGTCATGGGTCATAACAGTACAAAGAGAACCATCTTTGAAATGAGTGTTCCTGACTCGGAAGGCATGTTAGTTTACAAGTGGAAAAAATAAAACAAAACAAAGTCAAGTAGGGGAAATGCCGTCTGGAGTTTTCTGGGTGTGGCATTCAGTTTCTCTTTACTACGTGGCTTTATGACAGCAAGCAGAGTTGTACGTTTATACATGCATCTTTCATTCTCTCCAGGAGAGTTGTTACAGTCCACGGTGTGACGTGTTTGAGGGCAATGTCATCAATTCTAACGAAGGATCAGATCATCGCATTCTGGATCGAGGTGCATAGAAACACCCAGGATATAGAGCGGTCCAGGAAGATGTTATACAAAGAAGTAGAAAGGAACCGGAGAACAGAGATGGTTTAAAACGTTTATCGTAAGGGCGTCTGGGTGGCTCAGTGGGTTAAGCCTCTGCCTTCGACCAGGTCATGACGTTGGGGTCCTGGAACTGAGTCCCACATCAGGCTCCCTGCTCAGTGGGGAATCTGCTTTTCCCTCTGCCCCTCCCCCTGCTCATGCTTCCTCTCTCTCTAATGGATAAAATCTTTTTTTTTTTAAAGATTTTTTATTTATTTATTTGACAGAGATAGAGACAGCCAGCGAGAGAGGGAGCACAAGCAGGGGGAGTGGGAGAGGAAGAAGCAGGCTCCCAGCAGAGGAGCCTGATGTGGGGCTCGATCCCATAACGCCGGGATCACGCCCTGAGCCGAAGGCAGACGCTCAACCGCTGTGCCACCCAGGTGCCCCTCTAATGGATAAAATCTTTTAAAAAAATGTTTATTCTAACGCACCCAATGTGGTCATTCTCAGACCACACCCTTGATGACCCAATCAACCAGTTCAGTTCTGGTTTGTTCACTTTTCTCAGCAACCAAATAACATTGTCTGTTGGTAGCCAATCCATGGTGTCTTAATAGAAGTATTTCAGTGGTTGAAAATAGTAGTTCCACTAGCCATGTCTACATTTGGGGGTGCTTGTGGCATTTATCTAAGTGCATTATGGTGGAGCAAAATTGAGATTCAGACACTTCTGAGGAGGGGGAAGCACCTTCCCTGATAGGATTATGCAGCAGTGCGTGTATAGTGGAGAAGGACCTTATAGAGTGTTGTTGAATCCGGTGTACAAAAGACATTCTCATGAGGTCAAAAGGTGGGAATAATGCATGTGTTCTCATCTGAGAGATGGAATAGTGGTAATGCTTAATGACTGCTTCCCTTCCTTAATGACAGTGGTTCCCTTCCTATTTTTTTTTCAACTCAAGTTCGTAATTGTAAACCTACCTATATGCTGTTTGCTGTAATGCCACTAAATGAGAATTCCAGTTGCGTAAAGTCAGATAATGCATCAGCAATTTACCATAGAATTTATGTGTGTAGTTGAGTAATGTACAGCACAGTAGAGGGGTCTGGTGGTGTGAGATTCATGGGCATGCGTTTTCGGCCTGACTCATCCAGTCATTGGCTTTCTCAAGTAGACATCAATTTTCCATCGTTTATGATTTTCTAAGTGGCTTATGCAGCTTCCTGGTGTCTCCTTCTTGGTGCCATCTAAACCATGTTAGAGTTCCACGTGCGGCTAGGGTAAGAATTCATGTTAGGATCCATGTTACAATCCATGATTATTAATGCAGAAGACGTTTCCTGTTGTTTGAAGAGCCTAGCTCTTGTTTGGATTCCATTCAAACCAAGACTTTGAGTAGTTCTGATTAGTCCACTTTTCTCAGCATCCTTGAGAGTTTGTTATTTTAAGATATGCCCTCTTGATGGATGGAAAAGGTTTAATAAAGAAAAATGAATCGCAGTTCATCTAGCATGGTAAGTAGAACAGATATACAGATAAAAGGTTGAGCTCTCCTATCTCATGCTATCTTCATCTTGACTTGTACTTACAGTTAAAGCATGGAGTCTGGGCTTGGGACCTGGAACCATGGACTGTACAGATATAAAGTATCGGTGTGTCCAAAACTATGTATTTCATGTTACTATTTAATTGGCAATGGGCCAGGTGCTGGAGGTACATTTCTCATACGAGACACACGTGGTTCCTACCTTGGATGTGTACGTGTAAACAGTGAAGCTGGATCTTTGTTCTGTACCATCCACATACAACTCAGAATGGATCATCAGCCTAAAAGTAAGAGCTACATTATTATAAAACTCCCAGAAGGAAACATGAGTCTTTCTTCATCACCTTGAGTTAGGCAATGATTTCTTAGCCATGATGCGAAAAGCACAATGACAGAAGAAAACAGACAAAGCTGGACTTCATCCAAATTAAAAATATTTGCTCTTCAAGAGACACCATCAAGAAAATGAAAGAACAACTCAGACGGAGAGAAGAGAATGCAGAGTCATGTATCCAATAGGGACTTTATTCAGAATATGTGAGTAACTCAATAACGAAAGGATAAGTAACCAAATTAAAAATGCACGTGGAAATTTCTCCCCAGAAAAGATGTGTGGCCAAGATTTACATAAAAAGATGCTTAATGTTATTATCCATCAGAGAGATGCAAATCAAAACCTCAACGAGATAACACATTGCATCCACTAAGGTGGCTGAAATTAAAACCACAGGGAAAAACAAGTGTGGGTCAGGATGCAGAGACACTGAGACTCTCATATATTGCTTGGAAACTTAAAATGCTGAAACTTCTTTGATGAAACAGGCAGGCAGGTGTTCAAAATGTGAAACGTAGAATTACCATGTGGCTCAACAGTTCCGCTGCTGGGTATTTACCCAGGAGAAACAGAAACATTCGTCCACATGACACCATCTCATGAATAAAGGCCATCATTCGCCATAGCCAAAAGGTGGAAGCAATCCATATGCCCATCAACGTATGAATGCAGACCAAAGTGGCCCATGCATACATACAATGAAGTACTAGGCAGCCATCCAAAGGAATGAAGAGTGGATATATACCACAAGATGGGTGAGTTTTGAGAAAACAACAACCCAGTCATTAAAAAGCATATAGCTCTGTGGATGGATGGTGGGGATGGGTGTCCAACAGCGTGAGTGTACTTAACGCCACTGTTGGTACGTTTTACGTTATCCATATTTTATCACTATTAACACTAAAATATAAGCATGTTTATGAAACGTCTGGAAAAGGCAAACCTATAGAGACACAAAATAGCTGGATACTTGTCTAGCAGTGGGGCCGGGATGAGAGGGAACGAATGGGGAATGATGGCTAATAAGCATGAGTTGTCTGTCTGGGGTGGTGGAAACATTGCAAAGTGACACAGGGGCAGGGATGACTGCACAACTCTATAATGTATTAAAAGTCATGGAAGGGGCGCCTGGGTGGCACAGCGGTTAAGCGTCTGCCTTCGGCTCAGGGCGTGATCCCGGCGTTATGGGCTCGAGCCCCCACGTCAGGCTCCTCCGCTATGAGCCTGCTTCTTCCTCTCCCACTCCCTGCTTGTGTTCCCTCTCTCGCTGGCTGTCTCTCTCTCTGTCGAATAAATAAATAAAATCTTTAAAAAAAAAAGTCATGGAAATGTACGCATAAAGCAGGCGAATTGTAGGTATCAGTAAGGCTGTTGAAAAAGCACCATGTGTCAAAATTTATGAAACTATAATTGTCAGTCCTTATCACTGTGCCTTTACTCATTCACAATTGGCTGGCATTTCATGGACGAGAGCCTTCAGCACCATGTATAAGGGAAAAGGAAGAGGAAAACTTGAAGATAGGACTGGACCAGTATGGGAAAAACCCAATGAGGTTGAGCCAGATTGCGTGATGTCTACGGAGCTGAGAGTCAAAATGAGTTTACAGAGGGCCAGGAGCAAGAGGGCTCTCACACCAAGACCAGACAATTCTAAATCCCAGCAGTCAAGGTCCATTATAATGACTGTTTATTTTGGCTTCATTTAATTGTGTTTTAACAAAGATGTTGAGCCTCGAGGTGCAGTCGCTTGAGTCGTGCAGTGCAGTTCTTGAATGTGGGTTCAATACTGGCTCCAAATTTGTGAGCCCCAGGCATCTGCAATCCTTAATCTCTCTACACCTCACAAGCACATTAATAGTGGGGGTAACGAGATAGTGTATGTCGCCACATTATGGTAAGAAGTCAGTAACTTATATAACAATAACCAGCACCATATCGGCTCGTGTATAGTCTTTTCCTCTTTATTATACAGATTGACTCACATGGCAAATTTCGATACCGTTCTACATTCATTAGAATGGCACTTCCAGTCGGAGAAGCTTTTCATGGTGTCCTAGAAACCATTCCATCTTTCTATCTTTGTTTAAGGTCAGTGCTGAGGTACCGTGTGTGGGTGAGTGGGAACTTTTGCAATCTCCGACTCCGGTTAGGTATATGCCTAATGCGAGTTCTTTGTTTTTCTATCTATACTTTGCCAGTCATTCAGCATGTTTGCAATTACTCTTCTCATTTAGAAAAAGCATCTCTGGTTAAATTTGGACATACGTTGCATTTCCTGAAATTGTCTTAGCATCATATCAATAATGATTTTTTTTGTTTTTGTGGCTTATCAGGCTGTTTTACTCTCAAATCCATTTTTGAGTTCTGTGATATTTGCATTGTAGAATGGTGCTGAACAGACGGTGATGCATTTTTCTACACCAAATGGGCGAAAAAATCCCCACAAAAGAAAATTAGGCATTTTGGGTTACACTCAATTATTGGAAGGTTATTTGCATAATAACAGGATTTTGTTAAGAGTTCAGTGTGCCTGCTGTTTATTCCCTACTTGAAGTCATAATCCTGTTTGTGACATCCTTATCATCTCCATGGCAACCAATTGTGATTCAACAAATTGAGGATTACGATGGAGGCCAATGTGAGAATAAACAGGTGTTACAGGTGGAGGACATAAACTTTCAAGAAAAAAAAAGATTACAAAAATTTCAGTATTTACCTTTTTTTTCAAAGATTTTATTTATTTGAGAGAGTGCACCCAAGCAGGGGGAGAGGGGGAGGGAGAAGCAGACTCCCCGCTGAGCAGGGAGCCCGATGTGGGGCTCGATCCCAGGACCCTGAGATCATGACCTGAGCTGAAGGTAGACACTTCGCCAAATGAGCCACCCAGGCGTTCCTCAGTACTTACTTTTAAAATATAAAGATATCCTGCTGGAAATATCCACGTAATCGCGATTCTCATCAACCATAAACTAGTCCTAAGTGGACTCATGGATAGGGGTTAACCTGAATTACACTAACTCACCCATAAGACAGGTAACAGAACTTCCATTTTGATGTTGCCTGTAAAAATTCATAGGTGGTGGTCATGCGGCTTTATGTTTCCAAAAACTGGCATTTCCCTGTCAAACTGTTGTAAGAGGGAGGTGTCCAGACTTCTCTAAGGGCTAGAGGACATTGAAATCTATATTTAGCTCATTTTCTAATCACAATGAACAGGTAAGCACTTTCCCCAAAGTCATACTGTTGGAAATAACACAGCCTTGATTTTAATTTTGATTTCGTGACTGCATGCTAAATGTCTTTGCAATACCACATACCAGCTACTAAATTGGCCAGAAAGTACAGATACTGAAAGGTGAATATATTTTTTTCTGACCCTTCCTCCAAATGTTGCTTCTGAAACACAGTTAGATTTTTTCCCCCCTGGTTTTATCATAATGTTTGGAAAACAAATTTTCCCCATGTGCAAAGCCTTGAGATCTTTTGCCACTCAGTATTCCACGAAAGTGAATCTCGGAGATGAAATGGCAAGCCAATCTCGCTGATGATCATTGACATTCTGGACGATATTCACAGACACATACATCCAACCCGATTGAATATTTTCAGAATACTCGGATGCCAACATTAGTCATTACCACACATTCATAGGAATTCAGGCCAATCAATTATTTCTCCAAGCCTGCCATATAAATCAAAAGATCAATAAGCGGCCAAAGTCATTTATCAGAACACTCTAAGAACACTAAGTGACAGGCTGTACAGAAGAAGGGATAGGGAATCACACTTTTAGTTACAGTTATTGTTAGGGCTTGAACTGTGTCCCCCACCCCAAATTCATCTGTTGAAGCCCTAACCCCAGGACCTCAGGATGGGCCTGTATTTGGAGATGGGGTCTTTAAAGAGGGGATTAAGGTAAAATGAGATTGTTAGTGTGGACCCTGACCCAACAGGGCTTGTGTTCTTATAAGAAGAGATGAGGACACAGACACATACAGAGGGACGACCATGTGGGGACACAGGGAGAAGACGGGGTCTACACGCCAAGGAGAGAGGCCTCAAGAGGCACCAGCCTCAGCCCCGCCCGGATCTCAGACTCCCAGCCTCCAGGATGGTCAGATGATAAATGTCTGCTGTTTAGGTATCATGTGTGATACTTTCTTACACCACCTCTGGGAAACTAATACAGCGGCCAATGTTATTTTTTAATGGCCTGTATAAACTTTTCTGTTTTTTTTCTTCAACCCCTATTGTGGATATATTAACTGGTGAAAGGCAGTCATGTCTCCTGTGGTCACAACAGGGATTTGGGAAGGATGTGACTATAAGGGCAAGCAGGTGGGTTACAGGCCATCTCTAATTCCATGATGACTCTTCCAAGGGTCTAGAATTCATGCTAACCTGCTCCCATTGTCTTCTGCAAAGTCTTCTCATCTGAACCTGTGATCAGACTGTCTTGTGTTGAGAAATTGGCAGCTGGCCATCCCACACTTGTTTGAGCTGAGACCACCTGGATGTGAACATTTCAGCTATGAAAAGGACACCAGAAACTCCTCTTAAATCCCGAAGAACGTTTAAAGTTGACCCCGTTTAAAAGCTTTGTTGTCTCTCCAGGGACATTTTATCATTATAGTGCCAGGTTTCGGGGGACAGGCATGAGGCAAGCTTGATCAAATGGGGTCTATGTAGGTCATTTGAAACCTTTTAGACTCTATCCTAATGTTAAAAATAAAAGCCACTCTCGAAGGATTTTAACCAGAGTAGCGGTGCACTCAGACTTCCTTGAGGAGAATGAATTGGAGACAGGTGCGAGGAGATTTGAGACACCCATTGAGGGGTCTACTGCAACGGTCCAGGCAGGAGATAGTGGTTTGAAGCTGGGTGGCTGCAGTAGACTTTAAGAAAATGAAACATATATAAAAAGTAACACACAGACAAACATGTGCTTATGCACAGCTATTTGGATATTAGAATCAACAGTGGTTCTGCTTTGTGGTAAGTGAGGAAAAGGGAGAGGTGACCTGGTGAGGGGAGTGAATATATGGAGTTTGTGGTGCCCCAGAGAGACACACACATGCCAGATGCTCAGATATCAGGGCTGGTGCTCTAACAAGAACTGTGAGTTGCAGGCAGATGTTTGGAACCTGACGGTCTATAGGCTGAAATGAAGGAAGGGGCCAGGAGTCCTCTTATAAAGCCAAGTACTAGAAAGAAGGATGTGGACATCTCACGTGTGAGCTCACAAAGTCAGCCCATCCACCCTCTGTCCATCCAACATCAGCTGGTGCCCTCATGACGATGTTGATACTGTTGAACAGATTTCAATGTCCTCGTGATTCTGAGACACGGGTACCATGCAGTACTAATAGAATTAACATGTGTGCCCAAGAAAATTCTAATTCCAGTCCATCTGGGTGCTATGCCTCTTTGCCTCTGTAGCTACATAACTTCATAGCATTTTGATATTAAATGGTTATAGGACTTTGGGAAGAGAAAATAAAAAGCCACACCCCTTCCTTGAAACATGACAGACAATCCCTAGTTCATGGTGGAAAATCCTTGCAGGTGTTCAGACCATCAGGGGAGACTTGAGTAAACCCACAGTGGGAGTATGCTTTCGCCCCAAGTTTATGAGGATGGATTGGGACGCCCCACACGGTTCCTTCGAAGCCCATAACTTCAGGAAATTAGGTCATTACAACACTACACGATGTAGGTCAGATAAGAGCAATCAAAGCTCTATTTTGGTTTCAAGGGAGTAACGGTGGGGGGTATGGAGAGATTTCTTTCTGTAACAGCTATCGTCCCGGGTAACTTAGAGCACAATAGATTTTCCAGTGTGTCACTGGCAGATGGAAGCCTTTAGTGAAATATCAGGTAAATCCATTTTCATCAACGTGCTTTGCAGAGGCTCAATGTCATGTAGCATTGGATAAATCTACCCAATAACTGGGAAATGATAGCGTAAGAAACAATGTCGATGGATGTTAAGAATGTTCACAATCTATTTGCTCCAGCACATATCCAAATTAGAATTACGGTTTCTAGAAATTGCATTCTGAATTGCTTTCGAGGACCACGCTAGCAATCATGAAAAGGAATATTTTATGGAAATATGTTACATATGCAAGTTAGTGAAGGATCTCAATGATGGAAAGAGCAGGGACAAAGAGCTCTTCAACAAGAGAATGAACTTATTGGAAACTATTTTAAAATTTCTACACCTCAGGCCCCTGGGTGGCTCAGTCGGTTAAGAGTCTGCCTTCGGCTCAGGTCATGATCCCAGGGTCCTGGGATCAAGTCCCGCATCAGGGTCCCTGCTCAGCCGGGAGTCTGCTTCTCCCTCTTCCTGTGCCCCTCCCCCGGTCATGCTCTCTCTCTCTCAAATAAATTTTAGAAAAAATTTTAAATGTCTGCCTCTCTTCTAAAAAATTCAGAAAATACAGAAATAGGAGACAGGAAGCAAAACTGCCCCAATTGGAAAGGATACAAGGGGAGCTTCTGGATGGTTCATCACAATGTAGCTCTCCACTAGGTTGTGATGATACAGGTCTATGCAATTTATGGGAATTTACCAAGATTGACACTTTTTGCTTTACTGCCTTTTACTACAGCTGGATAGTATCCGTTGTGTGGCAATATGGCAACTTGTTTATTCATCCTCTTCACAGACATTTGAGTTGTTTCTTATTTCTCTTTATTATGAATAAACCTGCTATGAACATTCTTGAACAAGCCTTTTTGGGGACATGCATTTTCATGTCTCGTATGTAAATATCCAGCAGAGAATTGCTGGCCCCTAGCACCATAGTACGTTTGACCCTATAAAGAATACCCCAGCAAGCTGCCCAAAGTAGCTTTGCTGTTAACTCTCCCACTAGGAATGTGTTCTGTTTCATGTTACCTGTTACTCTTTTTGAGACTTTCTGGGGATTAATCGGATCTTTTTTAGTATTCTGTTCTATCTCCTCTATCGATTAGATAGATAGGTATTTTGTGATTGCTCTATGGGAAGGATCTAGCTCACTACCTGCTTTTGTAACATCTACTAGCTAAGAACGCTCCTTACATTTTTAATGATCACACATGAAACAGTTATCTTTGTACCAACATAACATCTTCCATTTTGCCCGTTGGTCAAGAAAACCTAAACTACATCCTACTTGATCTTTGACAGAAAATGGTTACCCTAGAGATGCACTGTCCAATATGGTCATCATTTGTCATCTGTAGCTATTGAAATACCTTAAAATTAAATAAAATTTAAAATTCCATTCCTCGGTCATAGTAGCCCCACGTCAAGTACCCTGTATCCATGTGTGGCTCATGGCCACCATATTGGATAACACCAAAGAACAGCTCCATCACCTCACAAAGTTCTGCATTAACACAGTGCTCCAGAGGGTGCAAAATTTATCTTTAAGGTATCATAGTCTCCCTTCAAAATAATTATCCTATCTTCAAACCTTACCACAGGCCATTTCGATGTATTCACTTTCTCCTCATTACATTTTCATTGTTCTGCAATTCACCTCTACACTGACTATCAGTCTAAGAAAACATTCTTGTAACTTTTGTTTTAAACAGTGAATACTTGTGGAGAGAAACCTGAACATATAGATATTAAAAATATATATTTTTAGAGGCACGTGGGTGGCTCCATCAGTTAAGTGTCTGACTCGATCTTGGCTCACGTCTTGATCTCGTGGTCATGGATCGCTGGGCGTGGAGCCTACTTTAAAAAAATACCTATGTTTAATGTATCCGGATATTTAGGCTTTTACTTGCCGTTCTTTTCTTTTTGCATACCTGGTTTTATCCGGCACTCTTTTCCTTCATCCCGAAGACCTTCTATTTTTGTATTTTGTAGTGTATCTTGTGGAGTAGGCCCCCCGGAAAGGAACGCCTCAGCCTTCATTTACCTGAGAATGTCTCCCTCTCCCTTTCGGTTTTGAAGGAGGTTTTCATTGGATATATAATTCTAAGTTGAGGCGATGCATTTGTCACCATAAAGATGTCTTTCCATTGCCTTTGGCCTCTCTTTCCTTCTGGTGAAACGTCAGCTGTAATGACTAATGTCATCTGCATGTGTGTACTAATACCCCTGCCGACTTCAGGATTGACTGTTGATCTTGGGTATTCAGCCTTGTGTCTGTGAAATCGTTTGGCGCCCTTTCCTTTGTGTGGATCCTGTGTGTGCTTTGCCAACCATCATGAATCTGTGCCTGGCTATCTTTCGTGGATTTTAGAAAGCCCCCCGGTTTTACCATCTCTCCGAATACTTCCTGCACCCCATTCTCTTCCCTTCAGACGCCAATGGGAAGGATCCAAACTGCAGTACACAGATAGAAAGATGGAGAAACCATGAAACAGACCGCCTAAGTCCATGAGACGACACTTTAGCTTTCGTTGGATTAAGTTCACTGTGGACCTCCCATTTGTTTGAAGACAGGATGACATGCTCAGTAGGGCTTGGGATCTGGGTCTGGTGCAAAGCCAGAGTGCACTCTCTCAGCTTTGCTCAAGGAGGCGTCCGTTTTCTGAGCCGTGACACTACTGTCTCCCCTTACCACCCACATGCCATGTTTTGGAGTATTGTTGGGGTGTCTGCTTGCTCTCTCTCACACACATTTCAGCTTTCTGCACCTTGGGAGTGTTCCCTCCACCCTGTGACACCGCCTGTGTGTCTAGAGGGCTGCTGTCTTATACTTGGTGATGGCCGGGATGCCAGGGCCATTGTCGGTCAGGTCTCCTACCCTGACCCCTACTTTCTGCAGGAAGCTGCCTTGAACTTGGGGGAGAACCCATGTGTGTCTGGGGCTCTGTCTCAATGCTCTTCACATCCGTCCCACATTGGATATACTGTCATGGTGCTCTGGGGACATTCTTGGGAAACCATGGGCAGGTGCCCCAGGCTACGCTCTAGGACATATTTCTGATCTGAAATGCCAACCCATCTGTGGTCACTAAATTGTTGCACAACTTTACCTAGTTTCTCCTACAGATTCCTTCTGCCCCAACCACGTCAACAAAGATGGAACTAGATGTGGGTCTCTTCTCTCCCATAAAGGGACTTCCTCCTTTTTGGACTGTAGTTTATTGTCTCTCTTTGTGTCCTGAGCTCTTTTTTTCTTTTTAAAGATTTTATTTATTTATTGGACAGAGATAGAGACAGCCAGCGAGAGAGGGAACACAAGCAGGGGGAGTGGGAGAGGAAGAAGCAGGCTCATAGCGGAGGAGGCTGATGTGGGGCTCGATCCCATAACGCCGGGATCATGCCCAGAGCTGAAGGCAGACGCTTAACCGCTGTGCCACCCAGGCGCCCCGTGTCCTGAGCTCTTAATGAATCTTTCAAACAAAAGCTACGATTTTTTATTTGAGACATGTTTCTTGGGGCTCCTGGGTGGCTCAGTCAGTGAAGTGTCTACCTTTGGCTCAGGTCATGATCCCAGGGTCCTGGAATCGAATGCCACATCCAGCTCCCCCCTCAGTGGGGAGTCGGCTTCTCCCTCTGCTGCTACCCCTACTTGTGTGCTCTCCTATGTCAAATAAATAAATAAAATCTTTAAAAAAAAAAGTCTCGCTTTGATTGTCAGGATGACTGTAATAATCTTTCCTGAAGTCAAAGTGGTGGTTCTAACAAGTATCTTTAATTCTGGGGTTTAATTAGCTGGGAAGTGAATTTTATTCTTCTCCTAGATAGTTCACCCAAATGGTCATTACCTTGCGTGAGATGATTTAATACACATATGCCTTTTTGTGTGCTTTCTCACGTGTCTCTTTCATTTTATTTATCAGTCTCTATATGTGTGTTCCAATATCACACTGCTTGAATAATTGCACATTTGTGCTTGAGATAATTCATTCTCTCTCTCCGTCCCTTCATTGCTCCTCTCAACCAAATTGCCATGACTGTTCTTGTACATTTATTCTTCCAGATGATCACAAGAAAAATTCTGTGAACAACAACAAAACAAATTCCATTGTCATTTTCATTAACTTCATGTCAAACCTAGATATGCTTTTTAAAAAATATGTCAACAATATTGAGTAGTCTCATCCAGAAACATGCTACATTTCTTCATTTATTTTAGGTTTTTTCCCTACATCCTTCAGTAAATTTTGCATTTTTCTCCCTAAAGAATTCATTAAAAAACAAAAAATAAAAAAATCAGAACAAGAGAGAACAGAGACATTTTTTCCATTAGGACCCAGTTGGACAGGTCTGTATGCCTAAGGCAGCCTTGATGAAAAGGACTTCTGGTTTCTGGTCTCAGTTAACTATAGCGTATTTATTTTAACGTCCTGCTGTGGTTGACCCTCTGGCTTGATTTTCATCTCCCTTTCCAGGCCCCACGCCTGTTTGTCTGCCACCTGTCTCTTCTTTGCCTAGACTTCTTTGCCTAGACTAAATGGGATTTCTTTCTTATATTAGCACTGAATAATCCCACTTGTACGTTTTCCAGAAATACTGAAAAGGTTTTTTTTAATCCATTATACTTTGAATATTAAATATTCTAATATGCATTTTAATAGGAAAATTTTGATGGTCTGGTAATATACAACAGTCAGAATGTTCATGACAAATGAAGAAAAATGGATGTCAGGAGTAACTCTGTGACCTTGCAAAATGTTGAAAGGGTAATTCTCCCTGAGTTCCACACTAAAGATGATGGTTGTTAAGGTCTGCTGGAATCTATGCTGAAAAATAGCTATTGTGCTGTTTTGCATTATTGAAGGGTATGACCATGCACAGAGATCGAGCTGAAAGAACGCGAAATAATAATAAAAGAATTATCTCCCAAAGTCCACTGAGCCGTTCTCCACCTCCCAGGGTTGGCATAACACACGCTCGAACATGAATATCAATTAGAAACTGCTGTGTAATTGTGTTCACTAGATCTTAACTAATTAGAGGCACATGAAATCACCAACATCCTCAGGTCTGACCTAGCATAGCTTCTCACGCTGTGTATGTCCCAGAAATACGAGTATGGAGGATAGCAGTCCATTTGCATAGAGAGGCTGGACTGGCTTGTGTTGTAACATATAATCAAATTGTAAAGGAAATGAAATCATTTTTAAATTGCTGCTCCATGGACAGAGAATTAACACCTCCATCGTAGGAGAATATATATCAATGTTTGCAGGCTAGAATATATTTTTCTTCAATACGAAAGGCCCATAAGGTGTTATTAGATATGGTTAAAACAATAATCTTTCCCAGGAACGGCAAAGACATTAGACTTAATTAGTTTCATATCACAGGGAAAAAATGTTGGAGAATAAAACTGGAGTCAGAGTACTGGCATAAATTTTGTATCCGTGGGGCATACCTGAACGTAAGGAGACACTCCTATCTAGCTGTCCAGGCCCGTAACCTCTACGTTGGGAAAGTGATTTATCTTGTGGGAGTGGATATTTTTCTCTCGAGTATTTTAGTATCCTTCTTTACAGTGGAACTCCTTCCTTCTGCACGTGCTCATTGCTCTTGGCATGGCCTTTTCTTTCTTCCTACTCCTGAGCACCCAGCAATGGCTTGAAATTTGCTGTTAATTTGCATATTGAACCAACACCCCGTTGGTTCACAAAAATATCCAAGAGCCGCATCTCGGACGCGTCACAGACGAGGAGACTCTTTCACGACATGTTTTTGCATGATGAGACTAGAGAAATAGTATTTGCTTACAGCTCTGGAGGCCAGAAGTCCAACATCAGGGTGTCCTCACGGCCATGCTCCCTCTGAAGTCTGGAGGGGAGAGGACGTCTCTTCCTACTTCCTTGCGCATGGCCACATCCCTCCAATCTCTGCAGAAGACATTGGACTTAATTAGTTGCATATCACAGAGAAAAATGTGATCCCCTAGAGCATGACAAGACGTGCTCCCCTACAGCGAGCTCAGCACACAGCTTCTGCAAAGGGCCTTTTAGTGACTATTTTAGCTTTCAGGGACTAAAGACTCCCAGAACTTGAAATGCACGGTTGCAGCATGAACACAACCATAGGCAGTACATACACACACGGGCGTGGCTTATGCCAGTAGAACTCCTTACAAAAGCGGCAGCCGGCTGGATTTGGCTGGCCCCGTGCATTTGGAGCCCCCTACTCCAGAGCAGAGGAAAGCCCTCCGTGCTCAGAAGCAATGCACTGATGGACACGTGCACTCCAGTTAATTCCTCAAAATCTCCCGAGGGACGGCATTCTGAAGAAGGAGGCCAGGGCAATGAGACATAAAAGATGCCCCCCGCCCCCCAAAGCTCGGGGGACGAGAGACTTCAGAACGTCCATTACTTTTGATCCTATAAAGAAAATCACTACACGTGCACAGCACTTTCCCAGAATCACTGTGATTATCATGTTTTCCTTGGCGTCTGTTTCCAGAAAGGCAGGCAAATGCCATCCGTGCCTCATACCTTCATCTATGTCTGCGCTCCCCAGAGGCAGCCATGGGCGTCCTTTTGCTTGACTTGAATCAGTACCCATTGCAGATGAAGCAGACAGTTCTGTCCCCCACCCCCTTTTTGCAAAGCTCGAGCCCCATTCGTCCTCCTCAGGCAACACACACGCCACATCTCTCTTTGCTTCTGTGCACCTTTTTGCTGCCGTCAGGGAGAAAGATCTCACCATGTCCTAGAAACATCCCTTTGGCAGAGAACGGTGTCCCCGAAAGCAGAGATAATCAAGTCTGAATGTGAGCTCAGCCCTGGAACGGCCTCCCCGGGTTTGGCAGGCAGCCCCCGAGCCAGCCTTTTGTGTCTACGTGCCTTTGATGGACAGGCACCACCGATCCCGGGACCCGGCTTCCAGAAAGAAACACAGCGGGGAAGGGGAGGTTGCTAAGAGTTCTTCCAACCTGGGGGTGAAGAACACAGATGGGGAAGGGGAAAAGGAGGAAGCAAGAGCTCATTAAGTTTGTGAGGGAGAACAATGCCCAATTACAGCAGCAAAAGACCCGATACTTTGCAGTCATCCTAATTAATCAGAAGCCGTGAGGCTCGAGGCTCAGGGAGGGGGCACACATCCCGTCTACTCTTTCCTGTTTGTTCTGATTTCTGTGGCTGATGCCCATTCCCACAGATGACGGATCCCAGGCCTCTCTGGGCAGGTGCTTCTTGGGTAGTGTCACCCTACAAATAACAGGCTGGGCCCAGGATAGCAGACTTTCTCGTTCCTCCTGCGGAGACGACTTCTCAGCTCCTTGGGGGTCGGCCGGTGCAAGGGGAAAGCCACAGAGAGATGACCCAGAGAGGGAAAGGCATGTCCTGCGGTGGGTTCAAGACGGTCCCCCACAAATTTATGTCACTAGGAATCTCATTTGCAAACAGGGTCCTTGCCGATGTAATTCATTAGGGATCTTGATTGGAAATCACGGTGGGTTTAGGGTGGGGTCTAATCTAATGATTTACAAGAGAAAGGAGAAGGGATTTGGACACAAAGACACACAGGAAACGCCCATGTGAGGACAGAGCGGGATCAGAGGGATGTGGTCACGAGCAAGAAACACCAGGCGTTATAGCCGGCCACCGGCAATTAGAAACAGGACAATGGTCCTTCTCCCCTCGAGCCCTCAGAGGGAGCATGACCCTGCAGGCACCTTGATTTTGGACTTCTGGCCTCCAGAGCTGTGACGGAACGCATTTGTCTTGGTGATTCATTGGGCAAACCCCAGGAAACTCATACGTACCTTCATGCTTGCACCCTGGATAATCCCAGTCCTTCCCTGGTCCTGGCGACAGCCTGCGTTCCCAACTCGAGAACTGCAAACAACCACAACAAACCAAGAGAGGCTCTCATTTCGACTGAACTTGGTTCCCCTTGACAATCACAAACACGGCCCATATCCCGCCACCGGGATACGGCAGAAGACCCTTGAGTCTCTCGTGCATCGGTACAAAGAATGGAAAACATTCTCAGGGGCTGGGAAACCACAAAGGGTGAACTGCTTCTTACGTGTTTTCTCTCCCCGGGAAAGAAAAAAGACGATCCCCGCCATGCAGGACCCCGGGTGAAAGCAGATGATTTCGTGGCTCGAGGCCGAAAATAAGCATGCCTTTCACACAACCTTTTTATTTTTATTTTTTGACATGGCACCCCGTGGTAACAAACACAGGTTTAGTTCCTTCACACCATGCACCTCGAGGTATCTTATTCCCTTTTTTAAAAAAAACCACGATCCTGCCATGCGTCTGCAACGCGAGAAGGGCCACCCACGTTCTGACATTTTTGTAAGTGTGGCCAAGGCGAGCGGGACGGGATGGAGGGGAAGATGGTGCAATCATCAAAGAGAGTCAGTTTAGGGATTCTGTGTTTCCCTCTTCCTTCCCACGGGCCACACGTGTGCATGCTGGCAGTCAGCAGAAGCGGAGGGCACCTGGGCAATGCTTGGGGACAACGATTCTAAACGGGAATATTTGTCCATGCCAGCCTCCTGTAAGATGACTTCGTAAGTGGCAGGAGGCCAGGGAGTGGGGAGGGTGACGACGGCCTCTCCTATGGGACACTCAGACTCAACACTATCCACAGCAGCATAGAAATTCAGGCATATGGGAGTCTGAGAAATTACGTAGCATCACGGTAATGACTGCAAAGGGTGAATGTGAATTGCACCAGCAGTTAAAATATTGGGAAAAAAAAAGTCTTCAATTTAAAAAATATGTGCATATTAGAAAGTCATCTAAGTACATATGGAATCAGAGAAGCCCAGAGGCAGAAGGAGCTGAAAGGATTCTCCCTCCAATTCTTGACTTGCTCTTCTGGGTTGAATTGTGTGCCATACCAGTTGAAACCCCTAGCCCCCAGGACCTCAGAATGTTCTTGTATTGGGGGATGGGAATCCCCCAAGGTCTTTTAAAGTAGAATTCAAGTAAAATGGGATCGTTAGGATGGGCCCTGATCCCATAGCACTGGGGTCCTTATAAGAAGAGGGGAGGAGGATACAGACATGCACAGAGGGACGACCACGTGAGGACACAGGGAGAACACGAGGTCTACACACCAAGCAGAGAGGCCTGAGGACAAACCAGCCTCAGCCCTGCCTGGATCTCAGACTCCCAGCCTCCAGACTGGGAGACAATAAATGTCGATTGTTGAAGCCCCCCCCATCTGTGGTACATTCATATGGCAATCTTGGCAAACTAATAAATGCATGAGAAAAAAAAAAAACTAAAACCTTCCTATAACCTTCTTAATAAGGATGGGTTTAGCTACCGTTGGATTCTTCAGCAATCAAAGATTTGGATTATGACGTGGTTAGAACTATATGTATAAACACGGTGATGGATATTCTCCCCAGATGATAAAATCATACCCAGTTTCCTTCTTCTTTCCATGAAATGCTCCTCAGTCTAGAATTAGCATTCTGGCAACTCTGATAGTATATTTCCTGTGTATTTTCTTTAAAAGACCTATAGAAGGGCGCCTGGGTGGCTCAGTTGGTTAAGCGTCTGCCTTCGGCTCAGGTCATGATCCCAGGGTCCTGGGATCGAGTTCTGCATTTAGCTCTCTGCTCAGCGGGGAGCCTGCTTCTCCCTCCTCCACTCCCTCCACCCCTGCTCATGATCTCTCTCTCAAAGAAATAAAATCTTAAAAAAAAAAAAAACCCATAGAAAGAACCTTAAACTCCTTCCCATCCGCAT
The DNA here is from genome assembly GCF_002007445.2 of Ailuropoda melanoleuca. Lineage (NCBI taxonomy): Eukaryota > Metazoa > Chordata > Mammalia > Carnivora > Ursidae > Ailuropoda > Ailuropoda melanoleuca. The sequence continues at coordinate 4,118,671 of NC_048238.1, read as the reverse complement.
CCTGCAGGTCACTTACACACATAACATTATTTCTAACATCTTCCCAAATCCCTTCATATGCTAAATTAATACTTGCTATTTCTTTCCTTTGTAAAGAAATCTGTTCCCCGTTGAAATTAGAGAAAGAAATCCCAGTTCCTGGTGTTGGGAACACTTTAGTTAGAAAGAAGACCGTGTTCAATGTCATTTTCCCTTTGAGCAATGTCAGGTGAATATTATCGTGTATTCGACCTCAATTCCTCGCTGTTCACCCAACTAGATTTTATACGTTTTGGGAAACTTACCAGTCGAAGCTTGGGTTCCCCAAAGGTGGCATCTGGGACAGGAATTTTGGTGGTTTATTGAGGATGTGCTCTTAGCAACCATGGTGGACAGAGTGAGGGAAGAGAGGAAAGCCCGTGGCATCTGTAACAAATGACAACAGGTGGAGTGATTTGAAACAACACACATTTACCACCTCACAGTTTCTCAGGGGTCAGGAGTCCAGGTCCTCTGTTTGGGGTCTCCCAGGCTGTAAGCAAGGTATTCTCACTTCTAGCTCCAGTGTGTGTGGTGCAAACTAGCTCCTTTTAGTTGTGGGATGAAAAGTCCAATTTTCCTACTCAGGCTTGGCCAGGGACCGCTTTCAGCTCCGTGAGACTGTCTGCAGTTTCTTGCCATGTGGCCCCGATAGGCAGTTCTCACTGTGGCCGTCTGCTTTCTTCCAGGCCGGCAGATGCCTAGCTTTCCGACTTGATGCCTTCTTCTGATTAGGTCAGGCCCACCCAGGGTAGCTGATTGACCCCAAAGTCAACCGATGCGTCCCCTCACCAAGAGAGTGGCATCAATCATGTTCACAGGTCCTGCCCACTCTCAAGAAAAGGGGACTGTCCATGTCGGGGTGCACCAGCAGACAGGCATCTTGGGGTACATGGGAGAATTCAACATCTCATGCCCATGCAAAGTGTTAATGAGGGGCTCCCGCTGTGGGCGACTGGGTTTCAGTCCACCTGCAGACTCCCTGAGGGGCTTGGGTGGCCATCTCAGCATGCCCGTCTGCGGAGACGGGAATCTCGAGGGCACGTCCGCAAACCCCTTGTTCTTCGGTGAGAATGGTGGCTGGGGTGTGCGTGTGCAGAGGACTTGGCCCTCCCCTCCCTGCTTGTCTGGCTTGCAATCACGCTAGCCAGTCCCACGGGCGGGCTGGCTTCAGGATGCACCCAGAGGAGCGGGAACACACACTGGAAGCTTATGTTGCGAGCTCTCACGGACAGAGAGTCAAAACGCTTTCCCTGGATCTTGACGCTTTGAGACAAAATGCAGTCTACGTGCCAATAAGGGACACAGGACATTGTGCCTGATGCCTGGACTCTCTTTGACCCCTGGACCCTGCATATGCGCCTTCTGTCCTTCCCAATCCCTGTCTCTGTCTGTCTCTATCTCTCCTTATCTCTCCATCTCTCTCCCGATGCATCACGCCCTTTATCTTCAAACAGAAGCTGCAGACAGGGCCGTTCTGTGCAGTCTTGCTACACCCTCTTGCTACCCTGATTTGGGAAATCCGGAACTGTGGCTGAGCTCCACTGGGCCGAAGGGTTTATGGGGCTTCAACATTGAACGCATCTCCTCCAGCCTCTGCACCCTTCCGGACACTCCGCAAATGCGCCAATATTCATGGCATGAACTGCCTTCGTTCTGATATCCGCTGTTAAAGCGAAACGGATGATGTCCACGTCCCCTTGATTTTCCTGGGTCTCATTTGTCCAGATGCTGCATCAGCACTGTGAGAATAAGGACCCTCCCATACCCGCACCTGCCCCTGCCCCCCAGCCTCTCTGCCCAATGGATATTTGGGCATCTTCTCTCCATGGAGTCACTTCACCTTGAATGTCTGTGCTGCACTCTGCCCTGCTCGCCACGGTCACTCCCCCGCGCTCAACAGCCAGCATGCCTTAAACTGGGGGGCCTTGAAGTCGGCTCCCGCCAAACCCTCGTAGGAGTCTCTCTGTTCTGTTCCCGGAACGAGGGCTGTTGGGGTGACCCGGCGCCAGCCCCTGAAAGCCTTCCGAAGAGCTGCAGTGCCCGAGGACAACCTGACTCATCTGGCCTTTGCACATTTCCGTTCTTTTAAAGGGGGATGACAATGTCTTTGAAAATTCAGCTGAAAGGTTTCCTTCCATCCCGAGATCAGACGGAAGACGCTGTCTCCAAGGAGGTGTCACTGGGAATGACTTCTGTGTGTTTTATGAGCAAGGATCATTCTCTCAGGAAGAATGAGGGTTGAGGCCATGATTAGCCCGTTGACTGGGGAGTGAGGCTTGCACGCCATGGGGCTGAGGCCACACACCGGCTTCCCGGCTGGGGAGACGACAACGGAGCACAATCCGTCGCTTTGGACTTTCTGAGCAGCATGGCGACACCTGTATCTACCTACCAGCCATTCACGTAGCTTCGGGGAGGGCGTTTTCCCACAAAGGAAATCGGGGGCCAGGCAAACGGACCCCAGGACAGCTCTGACCCCGAGCTGTGAACACAGACAACACACAGTGTGCCCAGATCCCAACATGCACAGAAATAGCCATGGGATTCTTCTGCAAGCCGGTCCCGCAGAGTCTTAACCGCCAACCCACGTCGCCCCTCTATATCCTGAAAAACGTTTCTGGAAAGCGTGGTCCTACACTGAAACTGCGAGGATCCCGGCCCTGAATTCATCCACCCGGTGCAGAGACTGCTAAAATATTTTGGAGGATTCAGGGATAGGAAGTTCACTGATCTTGACCTTGCAGTCTTACGAAGTCAGAGTGCCGGGCTTGACGTGCCCCCAGGACGGACCATTCCTTGGCGTCCCCTTTTGTGCAATGTGAATGGTATTTACTTTGCAAGGCTGTAGCACGTGTTCAATACGACTGGGAGCTTTAAAGGGTGTGGCTGGCTGGAGCCTCCGATCGCTCCGTCTACCTGTACGTTTGCGGACCCTCAGTGGGGAGTGTGCTTCTCCGTTGCCATCTGCCCCTACTTGGGCTCTCTCTCTCAAATAAAATAAACAAAATCTTTGCACAATACATCAAACACTCATGATGTACTTTATGGTGTCTGACATAACATAATAAAAAAAATCTTTAAGGAAAAAATGTTTCTTTGTCTTAAAATCGCTGTCATGATTTTGAGGCACAAGTTTTTTGGGGGGACAATGCACCTGTAGCAATCTGCTGTTCACCAAAGCCTGTCTCTGCAGGAAAGACAACAAATGGTCTGTGTTTCAAAAAAGTAGAGACCACGTCCACTTGTTTCTTGCTTTTACGGATTCGAACCAACGGGCGTTTGCATTCTGGAATACTGGGGAAATAATTGGGGTTTTTTGGATTATTTATAATGAGGACACATGATTATACTGTCATAATAATATATGTTATATAGGTAATAGTATTCTTTGAATGACCCTGGGAAGCCTCGATTCCAATCAGCTCCAGAAATAAGCCCCGGGAGTGCATACGAAGACTCCTGACCCAAGTTCTAGCAGGACCTTGCCCATTTTCTTTCCTTCTGTCCGTGGCCATAAACAGCACTGACATCACTAGCTGGCAGACTGGCCCGCATCAGGAACTATCCCCATCACCCAGAAGAATGGAACAAAACGGGATGTGAAGTCACCTGCTGGTGACGTGAGTCCACGATGGCTATTTTTACATTTACAGAATAGCATCTTACTGGCCATATAATAATAAGCGCAAGAAAACTAATGACATATTAGATGTGTTTTACAGGGGAGAAGAGAGCACATTAATAATGATTAGTTATCCGAACAAACAGTTCTCTTTCCAGAAGAGGTATCGTGGAAAATGTCATCCGTAGGAACGAGAGAAGCAGAAATCCCTTCTTTATTAGGGGAACGGAACTGCAAAACTGTTCATTTGCCACACCCTGTCCCACCGTACTTCTTTGCCAAAAAAAAAAAAAAAAAAGCCATGTCTGCTTTAAAAATCCCTAGGAAGGGATCAAAAGAAATTTCCAGAGCTTGAAATCTCACAGGACAATGTGATACCAAGAAAACCCTACGAGTCATTTGTTTAAAAAAAAAAAATTCCTTCAATAAGATAGGGAGAAATCCATTAGAGTATTGTATGCTACATACGTAAAATCTAAAAGGGGAAAACAACATAATGATGTTTTTATGTAATCTGACATATGCTTTATTGGGAGAGAATCACACTATTTGGTAATTACCAAAATTGCTACTTCTCGCATTCGTGTAATTATTTCACATAAAATATGTCAGTCTGGCCCCATTTTTAAGCAGAGATTTTAAATGTGGTTGTAGCGAAATTCTGCAGAGAGGATCGTGCTTTGCAGAACATAATTATGTAACATTTTGATTAACAGCACCGCTCTGGAGCGTTCATCCATCTCCCCGGTACTGAAAGAGGTCCTCACGTCCGCCTGCCTCCGTGGCTTTGTCGTATGAAACCCATCCTATGTGTGTGTGTGCCATCTCCAGATCCCATCATCTCCTGACTTACATTTAGGTAGCATTTTCCTTTTCAGACTTTCGCAAAGGGCATTTCTGCATCACGTGGTGGTGAGGGGTACTCGATCAATGCCCTTTTCATGTAGGCTGATTCTAATGTCTCTGTGTGGTTACAGATAGCTGGTCCTGCTTGAGTAACTATCCCCTCTATCTGGCAAGTACACAAACTCCCTTTCCACGGAGAGCTTAGGCGGCATTCACAGTCTGTTGGGTGGCCACCGGCTCACTGGTGGATAGGAATTTGGTGTGCAGTCAACCATATGCCAACCACAAAGACTTGTCGTGATACCTGCTAGCAGTGGGGTGTGACATCAGGTCCTAGGGCTATAATGACCAATGAGACTCTGCCATTACTTCCCGATGCAAGACTAGTCAAGTACGCTCTACGGTTCAGAGGGGAACCCAGCAACATGAATTAGTAGGGTGTGCAGTGACAAGAAAGGACGTGGAAGACATATAGAAGACAGGAAACGTTTACTACATGAAGAACCAACAGAAATTTTGCAAAACATGGCTGTTGGAGTTGGGTGGGAGGATCCGAGAAGTGAGGATAACGTGGAAGGTGTTCCAGGCAGCACGAGCCACAGCACTTGCAAGGAATCGCAATGATGTGAGAGGCAATGGTGCATTTACGAAGGAACCAGAAATAAATGCTGCGTGGCTGTCAGGGGTGAAGGGCGAAGACGCCATGGGGGGGCCGGCTGGGCGTATGCAGGGACCGGATCCTGAAGGTCATACCATGGGCACTGGCATTCATCCTAAAAGATAAGGAAAGCTTAGGGTTATTATAAGATGAGGGCTGCTTATGGATATGCAACCTTATGGTTATTTTCAAAGAGTGTGATGACCACCTTCCCGTTTTTAAAGATTTCTCCAACTATATTTTGGAGAACATAAGGGAACAGGATAATAGTAGCAGCAGGGAGAACATTTAAGAGGCTATCAGAATAATTCGACTGAGAGATGATGGTGACCTGATTTGGGAAGTGATACAGGAGACCAGAGGTCTATGAAATTAGTAGAAGTGATAGTAACAGGTAAAGACTCACTGGGTTATTTGATACGTACTCAATCTTGCCAAAGAGAACCATGAGATTCTAATTCTGTTCCTCCTGTTCATGGCTTAATCCTCCCTTCCCATCAAAACAAAAAGCTGACATCCATTGAATGGCAAAAACAGCATTCGTACTGACCTACGAAAGTCGACCCCACAATTTCAGATTTTAATGCAAATCATCCAACACCAGCCTTCACACTAAAATTTAATTTGAATCAAGGTTGGGAACAACTGGGTGACTCAGTGGGTTAAGCCATCTGCCTTTGGGTCAGGTCATGATCCTGGGGTCCTGGGGTCCTGGGGTCAAGCCCGGCGTTGGGGCTCTCTGTTCAGTGGGGAGCCTGCTTCTTCTCCCTTTCTGTCTGCTACTCCCTCCCACTCGAGCACTCTCCGTTGCTCTCTCTCAAATAAATTAATAAAATCTTTCATTTGAATCAAGATTAAAGCATACCTTTAAAAAAAATTATACAGGTTAGCATTTAGTCCAGTATTTTTCTGAACATGGCTGTTCTTTTAAATGACAGAATGAGAATGACATACTTCATTCCTCATAAAGTTTACAGTCATTCTGTGTGAATGAAATTTATACCCATAACATGAATTATAGGCGAGTATTTCCAGGTTTTAATCCATTCCAGCTGAGAAGGTCTGTATTAGTATGGGTTTTAGTTGAAATCAAATGAAGCTTATTATGGAGTTTGGTAGAATGATCGTCAGGAAGGTTCATGAAATCCCTGTGGGCTTGAAAGTCAACTTCTGGAATCACGGCCAGGTTGGGGTGGTGGGGGGACCAAAAGACTGCCAGAGGCCCCTGGAAGTCATCTCACCAGCAGGCTGGTCTGCACTCATTATGCTTCAACCATCCATCCCGCCCTGGTCACTTGCCCAAGAGACAGTGCCCTGAATGGAGGTACTGAGGTCAAATGCCCACCGCTCAGGAAGAGGGCACATTTGTCCCACTTGGTTTCCTAAAAGGGAGATGGTGACCTTGATCTTCCTTTGCACTAAGTTTAGATGCAATGGGAACAAGACAATTTCCCCAAAAGGAAATTTAGAGGCTGCTATGGACGGAATGTTCGTGTGCCCCTGAAAGTTGGAACTCAAATCCCCAGAGTGATGGTCCTTGGAGATGGGCCCCTTGGCACATAATTAGGCCATGAGGGTAGAGCCCTTATAAGAAGAGACCCCAGACAAGAGAGCTTGCTTCCTCTCTCCGCCATGTGAGGACACAGTGAGACAGCGTCTGCCAACAAACCAGGAAGATGGACTCACCAGAACCTAGAACATGACCGTGCTGGCATCCTGCCCTCCGACTTCCTAGCCCCCAGAGTTAGTAGATCTGAAGAAGCCAAAATACGGCAATTTTCCACTGCATGTGGCTTTGCTCACAAAAAAGCATTAAGAACCATCGCTTAATCAACATTTAGACTAATTGGCGTAGATATTTTCCTCGTTACAGTATCTGCCTCGAGTAAGGAGCTCCTTCTTTGACTCAAGACCCCATGTACATCAGCAGATATTTAGATCGAATCCATGTCCTTACATGTCTTTTCCTGTCAGGCAAACGGCCTAAACAGAGCTCTTTTGCCTATGATTTGTGGTAGCCGAGGATGACATTGTCCCCACCTGATGCCGCTCGAAATACAACGACCTATTTATTCTTTGAGTTGGTCCAGGGAGCTCTAATAAGATTTAAAAGATAAAATACAGTTTGCTGATGGGTTAAGTTAGTCATTTTTACGCCCATTGCTGAAAATCTAAGTAAATTTCACGTAATCCATTACATGCAATGAATCAGATTACATGTGACACCTTTCCTGCGTGACAAATGGGTTTATAAAGTATTACTCACACAGCATAATGGTAATCTGTCTGCCCGATGGCTGGAACCCACACACTCCATTTTTCTCTAACAGTCCTAATTCATCATTCCAAAGCATCATAACACATGTAAATACTTCTTTCTCAACAGGAGATGAATAGCGTATCAGCACTAAAGTCACAGTGTTTTCCCCCAAAGTGGTGATGGGTTATACAAGAATCAGTCAACCTTCCCGAAGCTCAGTGGAACTCAGGGAGAGGAAAGTGTGCATAAGAGAGTAAGAAATGGGGCATATTCAGGTTTGTAGATTGAATTATCTCATCTTGAATGGTCTACTCCCTGGTGACCTCCCAGTGGCTGTGTCTCAAACACACACTACAAAGGAAGCTGGAAATGTTTAGATCCCCTCATTTTTCCAATAGCTGCCATCTAAACGGTAGTAACAGTATGCTTTTAGCATGCCTTTTCTCATTCTATTCCTTTTGTACGGGTGATATTTTAATGCTGATAGAAGCAGCAAACCTATTTTCCATCTCAACGTTCTTCTATTTATTACCACCCCACTGCCCAAAGCAGTATGCTCTACGGTTCCATTTGTAGACCAACACTTTTTAACCACGTTCCCATAAAGTATGGGCAATTTCATAGGTAAGGAGCTTTTAGCTTTGTACAAATTCTTGGAAGATGCTAATTCTCTAAAGATTATCTTTCCCTTTAAATTGATGAGATATTGATGTTTGGGGTATGGATTTAAGAAGGCCCTATGTTAAAAGGCTATCTTAGTTGGAAAATCCGAGCACTGGTCAACGAAACAATTATGCTCGTTTGAACATTAAGAGTGCTCCCGAAAATATAAAGGGTCTCTTTGCTATGTAAGGGGAGCGGAAGAAAGATTTTATTTTATATGTTGAAATTATTCTTCTTTATTGTTTTTTTTTTTAAAGATTTTATTTATTTATTTATTTGACAGAGACAGAGACAGCCAGCGAGAGAGGGAACACAGGCAGGGGGAGTGGGAGAGGAAGAAGCAGGCTCATAGCGGAGGAGCCTGATGTGGGGCTCGATTCCATAACGCCGGGATCACGCCCTAAGCCGAAGGCAGATGGTTAACCGCTCTGCCACCCAGGCGTCCCCTTCCTTATTGTTTACAAAATTAAAATATGTGTGGCAAAGGAGCAGAAGAATTCCACCTCTGCCTGGTAATTTCTTTACAGATCTAGCATAAATACCCGAAAATAATGCAAGCTCTCCTGGAAAGTAAATTCTTCCTTATGCCCTACCTTGTTATGAATACAGTGGATTTGTTTCCTCTCCATTTTTGGAGCCACCAGTGTTATGAAAACACATGCTACACAAGTCTTTTTCAAGAGCCCATTCTTCTGTGTTTGTCGTTGCTGAGCCAACTTTTGTGAGCCTAAGGGTCTGTATCCACCATTCCTGACTGTGGGGACGTTGCGCAAGAGCTCATGTAAGGGAATAGAAAGGGGCATTGTAGCGTAGCGTCTCATCTCCTCCCTGGGCACTGTCTGGAACAGGGTTTCTCTTGGCAGAATTTCTCCAGACCGATTGTAGACACATGGGTATTTACCAGAATTGTTGTCATTGACCCGCTAGAGTATAATGACCAACAATTCTGGTAAATTCCAGACTGGGAGAATTTCAGACCTGGCTCAATGTCCTGCCTACACTCATTTAGCCAAGAAATTCTCAAAGAATGGATGGTACCAAGGAGAAATAATGGAGAACTTCTGAGAACATGCCTTTGCCTTAAGGTATTTGCCCTGAGCTTCCATGAATAAATAGCTAGAGGTATGGGGTGCCTGGGTAGCTCAGTTGGTTAAGCGTCTTCCTTTGTCTCAGGTCATGATCCCGGAGTCCTTAGATGGAGCCTCACATTGGGCTCCTTGCTCGGTGGGGAGTCTGCTTCTCGCTCTCCCTCTGCCCCTCCCCCTGCTCGTGTGCGCACTCTCTATGTCAAATAGATAAATAAAATCTTGAAAAAACACACACACACACAAATCTAGAGGTAAATCTGGTGAAACATACCTAAGATTTCTAGTTTAGTTGATGGTATTATATCAGTGATAATTTCCTGGTTTTATATTTGTAGTCTGATGACACAGATATTAACGTTAGAGAAAGTAATGTAAAGGGTATGCAGAACTGTCTTTCCTACTCTGGCAACTTCTGGAAAGTTTATAATTACCTTAACATAAAAATTTAAAAAGTAAATAAAGACTGAAATTAACAGCTGCACCGCTCTTGCACTTTCAAAGTGGGGCATGTGTTCTTTCTCTTTGGTTGGACTTGCAGTTTGAAAAAGTGGTCTACAAGCATTTATCTATAATCCTCATATACAACTCAGATGATAGGCATTTGTTTCCGGTTATTTCTTTCTTTCAAGGTCCCTGGAGATGGCACATTCTGGTCCTAACCTTTTCTGATTAGAAACGTTCTAGAGTAATTGGAGGGGCGCCTGGGTGGCTCTGTCAGTGAAGCGTCCAACTCTTGATTTAGGCTCAGGTCATGGTTTTAGGGACGTGAGATTGAGCCCTGTGTCGGGCTCCCTGCGGGGCATGGAGTCTGCTTAAGATTCTCTCTCTTCGGGGCGCCTGGGTGGCGCAGTCGTTAGGCATCTGCCTTCGGCTCAGGGTGTGATCCCTGCGTTCCGGGATCGAGCCCCACATCGGGCTCCTCCGCTGGGAAGCCTGCTTCTTCCTCTCCCACTCCCCTGCTGTGTTCGCTCTCTCGCTGGCTGTCTTTCTGTCACAAAAATAAATAAAATCTTAAAAAAAAAAAAAAGATTCTCTCTCTTCTCTCTTCCTTTCCCTCTGCCCTTCCTCCCCCACCTGCTCTCTCTCTTTAAAACAAAAAAAAAGGAATATTCTAGAGTAATTGGATAGACACGTCCTTTTCCCCCTAAAATATAATACACAATCCAATTTTAACAGAAAACATACTGCTTTTCTCTAGACCGTTTCGTGTAGTCTGGTCAAACCTCCACCCAAATCTATAATTGGACATTGCCCTTCTTATCGGCTAAAGTTTTTCCTTGACTCCAAATGGAAACAAGTCACCGTGGGGCAATTTTCTGTCCCTTCTTGTCACTGTTCCATTTCACACTGTCCTCTCCGCCCACATACACTTCTCTGTGGACTCTGAAACAGCCACAATATCCTCCAGCCAAGGCAGGACGGCTTCTCTTTCTTATGCTTTTTTATTACAAAGAAGACACCGCAAATTTGGCTGAGCCCCGCTGAGAAAAAGTGCCAAAATTAAATAGAAGTTTCACCTCCATTATATACTAATATAGCCCCAAATTAAATTCTTCACCCCATAATGTGACACACACAGTCACCTCCAGGAACTCATATGACTAGAGTTATTTCCCTCGGGCTCTTCTTAAGTGATTATCAGAGTTCTTGCCACCTAATCTCTCACTGGGCACCTGCTCTTTTTTTTTTTTTTTTGGTAAGAGTTATTTATTTTGAGAGAGAGTGTGTGGAGGGACAGAGGAGAGAGAGTCCCAAGCAAACTCCATGCTGAGTGCAGAGTCCAACGTGGGGCTCGATCTCAGAACCCTGAGATCACAACCAGAGCCGAAACCAAGAGTTGGTTGCTTAGCCAACTGAGCCACCCAGGCGCCCCTGCACCTGCTCTTTTTACTTTGCGTTAGATCCGCAGCACAGACAACCTCCTCCTGATCATGTCCTTCCATAGACCCCTCCGTCTACTCTCAGAAGGTTCTCTAGGTCATCATCCACGTGCCTGGCTAAGGATGGGGACAGTCTCACATGAATGAAATAAAATAAATACAGTAAAATGACTCTCAAGTGTAACCTCCCCTTCTGGAATCCAAGCTCCATGTGGTCACGCCACGTTCCTTTTGGACTTGGATCTGCGTGTCTGGGATCCTCCAACCCATGCCAACATTTCGCCTCGTACGTGTTGAGCAGGCTGTAAATGTAGTAATGGATCTCTACACCTGGGATCTTCCAACCTGTGCCTAAATGTCACCTAGTGCATTTTGAGTAGATACTAAATATTACATTGGATTTCCACATCTGCCACCCTCCAACTTATGCCTGAATTTCACCGGGTACATACTGAGTGGTCCTTAAATATTGAATGGAAATCTTGGTGCACATATGTTTTCTTCTTCATTTCTTGCCATTCCTTTTCATCCTCTCTCCTCCCCAAATATCAACTCTCTTGCATTTCCCCGAACACAGTGGCCCTCCCACGTTGCCATACCTTTGCACCTGTTTTCTTTTCTGCATGTCTACACATCTCTGAAGACTCCAAATATCAACTTCTCATTTCTGCTGAAAAAGTTCAGTAAACACCGAAAGCTGAAGGAGGCGTAATTGTCCTATTTTCTCTTATTGTCTTGCAGACATCTACATTCAGTATTATTTCAGATAAGCTTATATATTCATATACGCATGTATTTATAGATAAATATATGAATACTATAAATATATTATTCAGTTAGTCATGTTTTCGGTATTTATAGGAATATGATCACACTGGACACATCCTCTGACTTGCTTTCATTTTTAAATTCAGCGTATGTTTGGTCAACTTACCCAGGTTGAGGTGTATAGCTATAATGTATTCATTTTTACTAATCCCGTGTTTAAGTCCATTCTGTCAATAGACCATCTAAGTAATTGAACTTAATTAAAAAAAAACAGACCATCTAAGGAAAAACCGATATGTTTTTCTGCTGTGACCACACATGGGCCATTATTGATTTATTCCTAAATATCTTAACTTGTGCCCTATTGGAAGATTGTTTTACCAGGGTTAAACTTTCTGCAATACATAGATCATTTTCTTGAATTGCTGGATTCCGCTGTGGACTTCTTCCCCTGAACCCAATACTTGCTGGCATGAAATGTGAATGAATTCAAAGCTGTCTGGATGTTGGTTACAAAGTGTTTATTATAGTTTTCAAATTGCATCCTACACTCAGATTTCCAAATGTACCCATTTGTGCTTCCATGGGCAATTTTCACTGAAGGGTATACTCATAATATTAGTGCAATGTCAGCAGCCATATTTAGCTTTTTCTATTATTCGACAGACTTTAACTGAAAAACACGCGTTATTTGAGTAATTTTAGCAATAGAGTAAAAATTATTCCCACTAGGATCCATCGTATGGCACTCATATACATCAACTGACAATTATGTTTTGGTTCCCAGCATTCTGAAGTTAATCATTACCCACTCTGTTCTCAGGTTAGAAAAATCATAATAGTCAACAGTGCAGCCAAACTGACAAAACAGATCTAAATGTGGGGACTTATTAGAACCTGCTAAGGCAAAAAAAAAAAAAAAAAAAGGCAATATAGGGCATATTTCCAACATGGTCGTTGTTCGTGGAATCCTGGCTTTGAACCCCAGATTTTGATCTAATTAAAGACTGAGCGTTAATTCACCGCTGAGACGGTGATTTGCATTAGGGAGCCTTATACTTTTTATTTCCTGCATACATTGTGGTTTTCCTCAAAATATGTTTCGTAGGTGCAAGGTTGCCTTTGAATATTTAGGGCTCCTCAGGTTATCCCTGATGACTAGTTATGATAGAAAACTGTAAGGCGATAACATATTTTATCAAGGAATGCTAGACGGACTTAACGAGCCAGTTAAGAGGGATGAGGTGTTTGACTCTGAGAATTCAAGACTCGCAAACTACTTTAACTGCAAAAGGAACATTTCAGATTCTTCACAAAAATTCTTAATAGAGCCAAGCAGATGAATGCGTTCATACATCACGTAACCGGCGTAGGTAGATTTAACGTTTTTCATTTTTTCTTTATGAATCTGTAATTAATCACAAAGTTTCCAAATTGAGTCTGTGCACCTGAGTGCTCCAGGAGCTCTATGACTTAGCAGTGCGCTTGGATTTCTGCACCCTCATGTCTCTTTCTAACACAAGGCCAGCAAAAGACCATATCCCTAGTTCTCTGTTGACCCAATCCCATTATCTGAGTTGCATGCCATTTTGTGCTGCATGATCAGTCTACACGTTGACCCTAGAAAAACGACAATGGTGTCTTGGGATCGTCCTAAGACGTTTAATTATCTTTCCCCAAATAGTTGTTGCTTTAGGACGCAGGAACAGCCTTGAGTATCACTGATGTGAAACGTCACTCACGTAAGTGAGTCCCTCTGAATGTTCACATGAACAGTGTGTTCAAAACAGAATGCAGGGGCGCCTGGGTGGCACAGCGGTTAAGCGTCTGCCTTCGGCTCAGGGCGTGATCCTGGTGTTATGGGATCGAGCCCCACATCAGGCTCCTCTGCTGTGAGCCTGCTTCTTCCTCTCCCACTCCCCCTGCTTGTGTTCCCTCTCTCGCTGGCTGTCTCTATCTCTGTCAAATAAATATAATCTTTAAAAAAAAAGAAAACAGAATGCAACACAAGGCAGTGCTTTAAAAAAAATTGTGGAATCACCAGGAGAAAGTGTTTCCCTATACCGACAACATGGAACACAGAGAATGAACATTGTACACGTCTGAGAGATCTAAGAATGGAAATTCGAATTGTTCTCTCATTCTTCAAACCTGGCTATAGTTATGGTGTTAGCTGTGATAGGTAAGAATGTGCCTCAGGCAAACAATAAAACCCAGCCGGGCATACTATGACATTTTAGTATATACTGAGTTCTTGTGGGGAGACGGTCTTATTTTATCCTTATTAAAAAAAAATGTTAGGCGGATGGAGAAAATATTGGCAACTATCACCATTTGTAGCAGATGAAACTGGAAATCAGGCAAATTGGTAATTTGCCCCAAGTTTTCATGGCTGGTCAATGCCGTAAATTCTTCATTTCCGTGGGGTAAAGTTTACTCCATTCGAGTTTTTTCCCATTGTAATATATATTTTTTAAAGATTTTATTTATTTGAGATAGAGAGTGAGAAAGAGAGAGAGACATCACAAACAGGGGAAAGGGATGGAAGGAAAGGAGACTCCCCACCAAGCAGGGCTCCCGACGTGGGGCTCGATCCCAGGACCCTGAGATCATGACCTGAGCCGAAGACAGACACTTAACTGACTGAGCCCCCCAGGTGCCCTTTCTGGCACTGCAAGATCCATTGTCTAGAGCAGGGAAGTTTACTAACAATTACACAGGGTACCATGCAATGGTGCACTGGGTGTTATACACAAATAATGAATCATGGAACATTACATCAAAATCTAAGGATATACTGTATGGTGACTAGTATAACATAATAAAAAATTATTATAAAAAATTACACGGGGTAATTAGAACCTCACATTAATGTACTCAGTTTCAAGCACACAGGGCTTTCTGATATGCAAAACACAATGTCTTTATTGAATCTGGAGTCTGAACAGAAATCAAGCTAAACCAATAGAGTAAAAAAAATAAATAAATGAAGATATAAACCGCAAGCATCAGCAATGCTACATAAAGATAATAGGCCAATGTTTCATGTGGGAGTTCTAAAGAAAATGCCCAAAGAGTTCTCTTGATAAAGACATCTTCGACTTGAATAGTCAGTACTTTGGGCTCAAAATTATTTGACCCAAACCCACTTGTTAAAAGCAAAGCACAATATACCAGTGTTGAAAGAGATGAAAGTAACTGATTTTAATCAGCTTCGTATTTAAAAGAAAGGTCAATTGTGAATCAAGTCTAGATTTCTTGGCATTGTTCTAAGAACACTTAATAGCACTTTAAGAATATTAACTTCTGAGTTAATGAGAGTATTTATAGCATTATATTAATGTTTGTAGAGGCTTGTCAGGAGGAAATGTGTGTTTTAGTGGCCTCTTGGCAAGGGGAGGGATGAGTTATTAGGGTTCCTAACTGCCTCAGATTCAAGGCTCTTTGTGAGATTTCCATGCTTTTTGAAGGTGTATGTCTATTATGGAAAAAAAATAAAAACAAAGAGCCCGCCTCCCCCAAATGTAAAACCCTTCGTAAGAATTTCTGTAGGGAAATCTGCAAATAGACCTATTTTGAGACAAGTTCCTTATAAAGAAAGGCGGCCCATAATTACGGAATTGGTAAAGATGAAAGTGATTTCTGGATCCCGTCTTTAAACAAAATGGCGACAGCATAATATTTGATGGTAAACACTCAAACGCTGGGAAGGAAGGTTATCTCTGGAAAGGGACGTTCTTTGCCATCCTTGTGAGTCTTTTGTGAAATTCCTCAGCAAAGGTAACCTTGCAAGTCTAAATGCCGAAAGTTTATTCGAACACAGACATTTAGATAAAAGCACAGTAGACCATTCCTTCCACAAGATAAAATGTCAACATTGTAAAAGCAATAATTAAGCCTGCAAGGGGTATTTGAGGTGGTAATAATGAGGAATTCATCACCTGAAGAACCGCAAGATGGTACCGAGGCATAGTTCTGAGTGTCTGTGGGAGATTCCTGCCTCAGCCTAATCAGGACATAATGATTTGAGACAGGAAAGAAATTTAACACGCCTGGAGAAGACTATCTCTTTCTGAGGACCTTTAAGAATGAGTGTCATTGAAGGGGGCGCCTGGGTGGCTCCGTGGGTCAAGCATTCGACTCTTGATCTCAAGTCAGGATCTCAGGGTTGTGGGCTCCGTGCTCCAGGCCATACTCAGTGTCAACTAGAAGCATTGTTAGAGATGCAAATTCGAGGGTCCTGTCCTTAACCTACTGGGTCAGAACCCCTAGGGGTGGGGCCTTCCCTTTAACCCTGGCAAAAGCAGGTTAGAGATGCAAATTCTAGGGTTCTGTCCTTAACCTACTGAGTCAGGAACCCCTTAGGGGTGGGGCTTTCCCTTTAACCCTGGCAAAAGCAGGTTAGAGATGCAAATTCTAGGGTCCTGTCCTTAACCTACTGAGTCAGAACCCCTTGGGGGTGGGGCTTTCCCTTTAACCCTGGCAAAAGCAGGTTAGAGATGCAAATTCTAGGGTCCTGTCCTTAACCTACTGAGTCAGAACCCCTTAGGGGTGGGGCTTTCCCTTTAACCCTGGCAAAAGCAGGTTAGAGATGCAAATTCTAGGGTCCTGTCCTTAACCTACTGAGTCAGAACCCCTTGGGGGTGGGGCTTTCCCTTTAACCCTGGCAAAAGCAGGTTAGAGATGCAAATTCTAGGGTCCTGTCCTTAACCTACTGAGTCAGAACCCCTTAGGGGTGGGGCTTTCCCTTTAACCCTGGCAAAAGCAGGTTAGAGATGCAAATTCTAGGGTCCTGTCCTTAACCTACTGAGTCAGAACCCCTTGGGGGTGGGGCTTTCCCTTTAACCCTGGCAAAAGCAGGTTAGAGATGCAAATTCTAGGGTCCTGTCCTTAACCTACTGAGTCAGAACCCCTTAGGGGTGGGGCTTTCCCTTTAACCCTGGCAAAAGCAGGTTAGAGATGCAAATTCTAGGGTCCTGTCCTTAACCTACTGGGTCAGAACCCCTAGGGGTGGGGCCTTCCCTTTAACCCTGGCAAAAGCAGGTTAGAGATGCAAATTCTAGGGTTCTGTCCTTAACCTACTGAGTCAGAACCCCTTAGGGGTGGGGCTTTCCCTTTAACCCTGGCAAAAGCAGGTTAGAGATGCAAATTCTAGGGTCCTGTCCTTAACCTACTGGGTCAGAACCCTTAGGGGTGGGGCCTTCCCTTTAACCCTGGCAAAAGCCAGTCAACTCTTTTCTGATTGAGTTTTGCACCCAATGACGCCATGCCATAGGCTTGTGGTGGCCCCATAGCAGGAACTCCTACAACCTGATCTAAAAGGACTTCCTCCTTGGCAATTCTAAAGAGACCAACTCTCCGTGTGAGGATGTAATGAGTTTGTTGTGAACTCTTGGTTCTTCCTGCAAGTTTTCATCTAATCGTTTGTGCTCATCAGCGCCACTCTCTGGGCACACCAGCTGACACTTGTCCCTGGAATTCTATGCATGATGGGACTGTGGCTGTGATAAAATCGTTTCCCTAATGATGCCCTGGAAATGAAATTGCTAAGAAAATCGTCTTCAGGTTAAAAAAATAAGATAAGTAATGAATAACACCTGTATGAGTTAAAGTCTGCCACTTTATTTTTACTGTTCAATTAAAAAAAAAAAAGTATTGAAAGCAATCATGGATGGTATTCCATTGTTACTTAATTTTCCAAGGCCAAGAAATGGAATCTTTGCAGAAGGGAAAAGTTATCGTCCTCGTTAAACTCATTCTCTTCCATTAGGAACTGGAGGGTTATTGATGAAATCATCCCTTGTTCAGATACCTAAGCAATAGAACAGATACGAAATCATGAAAGGAAATACTAATAAACTTGATTACCACAAATTATTTATCTAGAATAAACTGCCTATTTTCTTGGAAAAAATTTTACTGATATTAACCAAATAAAAAAGAGAAAACCTAAACAATCAATTTTGCAATGCAAATTATGAGGATGCAAATATCCCCCAAATTACATGAAATCTGATTTATTTGAAGAGCAGTTTCTTTTTTTTTTTTTTTTTTAAGATTTATTTACTTATTTGAGAGTGAAAGAGAACGAGTAGGAGGAGGGGCAGAGGGAGAAGGAGAAACAGACTCCCCGCTGAGCAGGGAGCCTGATGCGGGGCTTGACCCCAAGACCCTGAATCATGACCTGAGCTGAAGGCAGACGCTCAACTGACTGAGCCACCCAGGCGCCCCTGGGGGAAAGTTCTATGAAAATTTCATATTACTCTCCTGTTTTGTAATCTCTATGAGTATCTTCTAAAGAATAAGTTTCCTCCACCATTCTGTCAGTCTACTATAACACTAACTTTTTAAAAATGCAAGGAAAATAAAATATAAAATAAACTCCAGCTTCCATCAAGCATACCTCAGTGACAAATAAAAATAAAGCATTAGCAATTTTAATGTAATCATTGGAAAATACACACAATTTCCAAATGGACTTTATTCCAGCAATATGAGGATGTTCAATATTGGGTGATTTATTAAAATATTATCCTATTAACATTGGAAGAGGAAAATAATGCAGTCACAGCAGGGTATGTGGGAGAAAAATGAATGGACACAAAACCACATCAAAGAAGGAAAAATACCTTTTGTGCAAGACATTTCCAGTGAACACCATATAATGATACAATATTTTGCTGCAGGAGGGATTTGCCTTAATGAGCTCCCAGATGGGGAAGAAAATGTTAGTTGCTCCTTTCCTGTCCAGGTGCCTTCCTTCCTAGAAGTGTCCCAAATTCTCCTGCAGCAGCGGGATACAGACTAGACAAACCCAGTCCTAGAAAGCCCATACAGAGCAGGCTCCCTTTATTTCCTCATCGTGCCAGTTCCTTGGGAAGACAACCAAAGCGTTCCTTGAAAAATCACAGCCTTTGCCAGCATTTTGTAAGTTGAGAAGGACCTAGAGAAGTCAGCACTGTCTGGGGAAACAGCATGCATTAAAAAAAATTATCCGAGCAAGATGGTAATACAAAGCAGTATGAGGTGCACTGAGTGAGATTATGTGTTGTTGACATTGCAACAAAAATCTATTGCAATATATATTTTTCGTATGTCTTGGTTTGGAGGGGGGGTGTATTTCAGTAAAACACGAGGAAAATTTTGAAAACGTACAGAAGCATTGGTCAATGTTCCACGAGCACTGGCAATGCCTCATGATATTAGTACTAGGTGTTTTACACACTTACACTCACATACACACATCACACACAAGCAAGCAAGGGCTCTGGGGACAAATAAGCTTGGGTTAAAAAAGTGAAAACAGGCTTCTTCACCAAGAGATGCCAGGGTCTTGTATATGCCGATGGTCAGTGTGGATTTGTGCATGGGGCGAATTCCAAGGTGGATGTTTTTCACACGTGATTCATCTGCGGAAAATTCGTCCTCACATCAGACACTGGGAAACACGTTTTTTCACTACAGGTGGTTCCAAGTTCACTTGTCTGTATTTAAGTTCTTCTAACCAATCCTAAATAGAACACAAAATACATAGCATAGAAAAAAAGGACCTAATTTAACTCAATATAAGCCAAATAAGTTGAACACTGTGAGAAAAAACATCAAAGCAGATAGCTCTTGCTGATTATAAACAAACAGACCTGGGGCGCCTGGGTGGCACAGTCGTTAAGCGTCTGCCTTCGGCTCAGGTGTTCTGGGATCGAGCCCCACATCAGGCTCCTCTGCTGGGAGCCTGCTTCTTCCTCTCCCCCCCCCCCCCC